>NC_134831.1:72081749-72299921 GCF_004210375.1 Tachypleus tridentatus
TGATTTACCTACAGCCATTCTTGAAAGGCAGAGCCCTCTCATCAACTGATATGTCCTGTTCAAGCAGACAGAATGATCTAAAATTGGTGGTACATTGCCTCAAGTAATGGACTACTTTTCTGATTACATCATCTTCAGGAGGTCAAGCGTTGCCAACAAATGTATATACCTTAACATACATTCTACTTTTTTTTTTTTTTTAGACAGTGTAATAAAAAATATTAGCTTCAAATAAGGGGTCTTAAAGCCATCACATTTCACATTGTGGCTTGTGAATTATGCCAACCAAAACAGCTACAGCTAGGAATCCTCTCTTCTTGGTTACTGAACCATCTGGTTTGAAAAACAAGTAACCTCAGACAGTGAAATCAATGAGCTCACATCAAAACATTTCCCAACATTTGACTGTTGTTGGCTAGTGGGTTACTTGGCAATACTACCTATAACTGCAGCAGGGGTTGTCTAGTATTTCCAATTCACTGTTTCAGTTTTGACTAGCAGATGTACAATTTAACCAACTAACCAATTTCTAACAAACGTATTTTACTATATTCACCATTACATATAAAATAACTAAAACTGTATTGCAAGAACTCATGCCTGGCTGTACCAACCATGTCTTTTAATCACTGACATCAGATACATGGACATAAAAAATGTATACTAGGACAACGTATTGGCATATGCTGCCATCTATGTACAAGTTATGGAACTTATGATGACAAGAACCCACTTGAAGAAACATGTATTCTCAAGACGTCTGTTATGGGTATTAAAACTGTAATTAAGATAAAGTACAGAACAATGTTTCAACCTTCTTAGGTCATCGTTTGATTAACAGAGTTTGCAATTGTTGCAAAACTTTTGTGTCTAGAGAATACAAGTTACGGAACTCAGTTGTACATTAAAGAATTTTTTTTAATGTGCCATGAATGCAAAGTTGTACCTTTATGTAAATGTTATGGTTTTGCCAGTTAAAACTGTCTTATATTGAAATACATAAGTACAAGTAACTACTAGAGAAAAAACCATTAAATCAATAACAGTGAAAGCAATGGTTTCTGTGTGGGCGTGCACGTGTCAGCTGGTAGTCTAGTCATATTTCTCCTTATATCCCATGATCCCTTCTTTCCACTTCCATTTATGAATATTAGCTATATGAAGGTCTTAAAACACAATCAAGTTTCAATACAAAACTATGCTTGTCTAGAATAGCTATATAGCAATAAATAACCAATCTTTTAAATCTGTAAAAGATGTCACAGTTTTTGTCACCATGCAGTTAAATACAATACAATAAGCTATTTCAAGAGAAACAATCTAAAGTGGTGTGAAATTCTAATACTTATCACCTGTGTTATATGAACTAACTTACTTATTAACAAAGTGATGATATGAGACAGTACAAAATCAGCAACACATTAACTCTCTGGAACTATTAGATAGTAAAGTCATCAGTTATAAGGATAACGGATGACTGTGATAATAGTAAAATAATATACAACGTATGCTGACTTTTATATACACCTATCCAATTATTACAGTTCAATAAACAAGATTATTTTCCTACCAGGTAAAATGAAAAAAATTATTTTACATACCTTTGCATCAATGTAACCAGTTAGTAGAAGTGAACCAATAATTATTAAGACGATTCCAACAACAAATAAAAATACAGCTAATGTAATGGCTTTCCAAGGAATTTTCACTTGTGGCTTCTCAAACTATAAACAAAAAAGTGGATTAATCAAATTATTATAGGAAAATTGAAACTCAAAACAGTTTTATGTATTTGTCCAGTATCAACATCATGGTCAGGATATATTAATGTCCTCTGTGGTTTAACTTGGAATAAAAAAAACTGTCTTCACTATGAAGAATCCCACAGTACTGAGATTTTAAACACACTGTTCTGCTACCAATTCAATGGTCTCTCACAGTATTTGATGGTAGGTGGAAAAAAACAAAAAAACTTTTATGATTCTTAGTCAATCAAAACTGGTTGAATTAATAGATTACCAGTTCACTGTCATCAATTATAACTAGTCCTAAGTGTTCACATTCCTTAATTATCTGAGCCATCACTCTGACTAATTAGCTATTGTCATCAGCATACAATGCAAAGAAATGATTACATAGATAAAATACTTACTTTTTTAATTATTGTTCTAGAATTTCTTTCAAATCTTTTACTTTTCTCATATAGTTAATGTTAATGTTTTACTTTACTTTATTGTCCCTTATCACTTATTATTCATCTCAACACAAGACAAAAATGTCCTTGAAGTGTATTACAGAACTGGCAAAACTCTCCTGCACCTCATAATGTCATAAGACTCAAGAATTGATGCAAAGTGTGAAGAATGTTTAAGTTGTTTAAACCTTTCAATCATGAATTTTAAAACATAAACAATACAGAATTAAGTAAGTTATAACAGTAAGATCTAAATACAATTTAAACTGTATTGTTATCTGTAAGAAACAATAGTTAGTGCTGTAGTCAAGCAAGCAGCCAATAATACCATTGTCAGTTACATGTACCCTGCAATGATAACTGGCACCCGTTTAAAGATACCTACTGTTAGATTATGGTGGAAATATATCTTTCTAATGATCACACACATGTGAATATAACATTTACATATATAATACAAAGTTCTCACAAATATGCTGAATGTGGGCATGGCACCTATCAGAGGTAAATTTATTACTTGTTTCAATTGTATTCATTTAGAGGAGTTTCAAATGTATGAATGAAAAGGTTAACATCTAAGTCTAGACAAACCTCTATGCAACTGTCATTACATCACTGAAGATACAGCATATTATAATAAAGAACATTCATACCTTGTTTCTCATGTAACAGTACATCTGAAGTTTTAAGCAGTTTTTGTTAAAGGTTTCTTTCAAAATTAAGGACTTTAAATTTAGATAACATAAAACTTCAAATCATAATGTAGATTATAATGTTGTCATGATATAAAAAGGCTGTTTAGTGTAGATATTATTAATTAGTTTATTTTGTGAATGAATATTTTATGATTGTTCAGTTGTTTATTATCATCATTACTATTATTATAAAAGTTAAAAGCAGATGATTATTGGAAGTTGTGTTTGTAACTTATTAATGTCAAGAATACAGCAAACAAATTAAGTAACAAACATATAAATAACTGGATATGATCAGAAAAAGACAAAGCAAAAGAGAAAGTAAAGTTTCAAGAAGAAGCTTGGCCAAAGTTAAGCGTAAAGTTAACTGCTGTAAGAGGAAAAGGCCTGATGGTTAATATAGGCCTAATGAATATGTTAGAGAAAAACAGTAAAAAAAAAAAAGAGATAAGAAAAGTAACTTAGTCTATCAAATTGAGTTTATAAAGTAATTGAATAGGCCTAAACTGACTTTTCACAAGACAAACAGAACCATAAAATATCTATGATACCCCAATGATCTCTGTAGTATAAAAATTTCTTGTAGATATGTTGAACTAGTTTTGATTATAGATGCCATTCTCAAAACAAGTAGAGTATGTACTGTTCATTTATCATTGAATTTGTCACCAACAAATCACAGACACTTACCATAAAAGAATCTATTACAGTAACAAAGTATATATTTATCCAATTAAAATGTATGAGTAAAGGCCTTTAATTGACAACTGGTGAACTTAACATCTGATAAATGCCAGTTCCATTCATGCACATTGATAATAAAGTTGGTTCTTGGTTGATTTAGTGTTTTATGGCACAAAGCAGCTAGGCTATCTGTGCCAAATGTCCAGTAAAAAGGTAAATATAAAGTAAATGTAGTAAAATTCATAAAAGGAAATGACGGTAAAACAAAACAGCATTTAACAACATAAATAGCATAAAACCAATGTTTACATCCAGTCTACAATGTTAAGAGAGAAACTACAGTAAAAGAAGTTGTAAAGAACTTTCTGTAGCATAATGTTAATTATCATAACCTGCCAGGAAGACTAACAGGTAAGTACAAGAACCACCGTCAGTCACCTGAAGTTGGCCTTTCCAGTCCTGGTTCCAGGTTGTGTGTCATTATGGCCATTTTCAAAAAGTAAAGTAATAAAAGTTTTAAAAGACATGCAGCAAAATTGTAATAATAACTCGCCAGAATGACTAAAGGGTAGTTCAAACAGATAGTTCAAATAGCAGCATTAGTCACCTGAAGTTCGCCTTTCCAGTCCTGGTGTCGAGTTATTTAATGTTACAGCCATTTTCTAATTTCAAATCAAACTAGAGAAATTGTGATTCTTAAAAGGGAACCACATTAAAAAATGATTAATGTACAAATTTAAAACACTTAAATGACATTAAAAAGATTAATGGCCTTTAAAAACTAAAATCTTTATCAAGGTGGACAGTATCACCATCACCAATAACACTATAATGTTACAGACAAACCTTGGGACTGAACAGTGTTAAAATGGTGCCGTTGTTGAGAGTCATAATGAGTACTGCTTAACTTCAATATGATCCAGGGCAAGAGAAATGGCATACAGTTCAGCAGTGAACACAGAAGCTGTAGAGGGGATTCTGCGTGCAACCACCGAACTGCAACAAACCATGGCAGAGCCCACAAAGTCACCTAATTTGGAACCATCAATATAAATTGGAATGAAAAGATTGTTTGAAAGATGTTCAGTAAAAAAAAGATGGTACTTCCAATCTGGAGTATCTGCCTTTTTCAGATGACTTAAAGAAAGGTCACATTTGAAGACAAAAATAAGCCATGGTGAGATGGGCTGACCAGTGGATACTGCAATGTTATCCAAGGACAGATCCAATTCATCCAATTGCTCCTGGACGCGAAGGCCAAAAGGAGCAATGGCAGATCGTCTGTTCTGAAAAAGTATAGCCCACCAAGGAAGGAAAACACAACCCAGATGGGATGCTTTCATAACAAACAAAGTTTCAAAGCATATAGTAAAGACAGTTGCAAATGGCAAAGGTGCAAAGAAGGTTCACGAGATTCTACATATAAGCTCTGAACTGAGGAGGTGTGGAAAGTCCCAGTGCAGAGTCTAAGTCCTTGATGGTGAATGGGGTCCAGCATCTTTAAGGCTGAGGGTCTGGCAGAGCCATAGACCAGTGATCCATAGTTGAGTTTCGATTGAATAAGAGCATGATATATTTTTAATACATAACATTGATCCACTTCCCAACTGGTGGTAGAGAGGACACAGAAGATGTTCAGTGCTCTTGTGCATATGACCAGTAGCTGCTTCATATGTGGTGTAAAGGTCAGCTTACAGTCAAAAATAAGCCCCAAGAACTTGGTCTCAGAAACCACAAGCAGAACAACTTCACTGATATGGAGTTCAGGATCAGAGTGAATATGCCATTGGAGGCAAAAGTCCATGCAAATGGTTATAGACAGAGAGAAATTAAAGCCATTTTCCATGGTTCACTTCAGTATACGATCGAGGGCAGTTTGTAGTTGCCGCTCAATATATCTCATGTTTGATGGTTGACATTAGATGTGAAAGTCGTCAACATAGAGCCCGTTTGCAACAGTGCAAGGAAGTTGTTCAGTGATAGCATTAATTTTTATACTGAAAAGTGTGATACTCAAAACACAGCCCTGAGGGACTCCAAGTTCCTGTAGAAAAGAACGGGAAAGTGTCGAACCTACACAACTTGGAATCTCCTGTCCATTAAAAAATTTTTAATAAAAATGGGTAAATGGCCACGTAACTCATATATGGAGGTCTTGCAAAATGCCATACCTCCATGTTGTGTCATAAGCCTTCTCAATGTCATAGAATATTGATACAAGATGATGTCATTTGATAAAGGCTTCTCTGATTGATGTTTCAAGTTGAATCAGGTGGTCCATGGTGGAGTGCTGTCATCGGAACCCATACTGAGTGGGCAAGAGGAGGTTGTTTGATTCGAGGAACCAAACAAGACGAGCATTAACCATCCTCTCTAAGGTCTTATAGAGACAGCTTGTCAAAGCAATTCGATGGTAGTTTGAAAAAATCTTGGGATTTTTCCCAGGTTTAGAGAAAGGTAAAATAATAGCCTGGCACTAGATATAAGGAAACACATTCTCCTGCCAGATTCTGTTAAAAAACAAATAGAAGAATATCAAGAGAAGCAGGAGATAGATGGCACAGCATGTCATAGTGTACATCATCTGGTCCAACAGATGTACTGCCAGACAGAAGAAGAGACAATTTCAGTTCCACCAGTGTAAAGGGAGGATTATAGTCATAGAGACAGTTAGTTTGAAAGGAAAAAGGTGAAGGCTCTGCCCGAGTCTTGATGACCAAGAAGGTGGAGGAAAAGCAGAAGTGCTAGATACCCAGCAAAAGCTTTCACCTAGAGTATCAGCAATGCTCCGGATATCAGCTACTTCTTAGCCATCAGAGAGTAAAATCGAGAGGAGGACAGAATTGTAGTGCCCACTGACCTTTCGAACCCTGCCCCATATGACTTTGGAATTGGTGGTAGAAGATATGCCTGTTGTGAACTTAATCCAAGATTCCTTCTGGCTTTGACGTCTTACCCACCTAGGACGTGTACAGGCTCACTGGAAAGCGATGCGGTTTGAAAGTGTGGGATATCTATGGAAAGTATCCCAGGCCCATTTTTTTAGCCTTCTGTGCTATCTGGCAGGCAGGATTAAACCATGGATGAGGATATAGTTGAAAATGTGTTGAGGTTATTAGGAATACACTGAGCAGCTGCTTGTATAATACTGTCAGTTACTGCTGCCAAACAGTCATCTATTGATGGCTGGTTCACGATGGCAGGATCAAGTTCTGCGAGAGCAGTGAAATTGGACCAGTCTGCCTGATCCGGCTTCCACCAGGGCATGCGGGTAGAGTGGCATCAACCACAGCCAGTCTCTCTCAAAAGTACAGGAAAATGATCACTACCTAGTGGATTATTGTCAACCCTCCATGAAAAATGGGAAAATAATAAAGGGGAGCAAACCAAGAGATCAATAGCGGTAAAGGACTGACTAGGTGCATGAAAATAAGTGGAAGAACCAGTATTGAAAAGGAAAGATTGTGATCAGAGAGCATACACTCTACAGAGCGACCCCTCCTATCAATAACAGCACTTCCCCAGAGGGGATGATGTCCATTAAAGCCCCCCAGGATTAGAAAGGGAGACGGCAACTGTTCAACAAGAGCATCAAGGTCTGATTGATCATATGTCTCTCCAGGGGACAGGTAGAGAGAACAAACAGTGATGGTATGACCCAAGGAAACATGAATGGCTACAGCCTCCAAGGGTGTGTGGAGTGACAAAGACAGGGTGGGCACATGCTGATCAACCAATAGTGCCACCTCTCCATGTACTCGTCCATCACACAGCCTGTCATTTCTGTACAGAGAAAACTGCCAGGTGGTGACTGTATCAGCAGGTTTGAGAAATGTTTCCTGTAAGGAAAGACATACAGGATGGTAGGAAGCAATCAGTATTTTGATGTCATCCAGGTTAGAACGTAAACCTCGACATTTCCATTGTATCAAGGTGGCCATTTTTAATGATGTGTATGCAAATTGGCTGGAGAACCCTTCTGTTTACAACCACATCTTTTTTCCTTACTGTCCTTATTTGGGGGAGGTCTGCCAACTTCCATGGATCCTGCTCTGGGTCGATTGGGCAAGTTTTTGTTGTTGGAAGGGGATTCCAGTGACTGAGGACACGAACAAATGATTGTTTTGCATCTTGGGGTGGGAGAAAAAGAAGTATCCGAAGAAATGCCTGGACCTGGAACCAAAGGATGTGGATCTTGCAGTTTGTTGGAATATATGGGAGGAACAGAGGTGAGTGTAGAAGTTGATTCATCAACTTTTTTAACCATGGAGGTCAAAAGGCTTTTCATTTGTTTTGAGAATGATTCTCTTGGAGGCACAGAGAGATCTGTCTGCACTCCCACTGTAGTTGTGGAATGACGTGCAGCAACATATGTCCGAGATGAAGTGGTGAACAGCAATTTCTGAGCCTCAGGATAAGTAATGTTATGAGTTGTTTTCAAATGCTGCACCTCTTTTTCCTCCAACCATTTAGGGCAAGAACAAAAGTAGGAAGGGTGAGAACCATTGCAGTTGACATAATGTGGGTCCGTTTTACACTCATAGGCATCATGGTTCTTGCCACCACAACGAACACATGTCAGGGAACCACGACATGACGTCTTTGAGTGACCGAACCTCTGACACTGGAAACATTGGAGAGGGTTTGAAATGTATGGCTGTACCTTGCAATTTAGATAACCTGCTTTGATGGTGGCAGGTGCACGTGGTGATGTAAATGTCAAAACGAGGATATCTGTCGGCAGTGTACCTCTATCTTTGCGAATGGAGATGTGTTCCACTACAGAAACTCCTTGAGTGGAAAAACCAGCAAGAATCTCTGACTCGAGGATGTTCTTCAAATCCATCTCAACAATAACTCCTCATGATGAATGCAAAGTAGCATGAGATGTAACCTCAATTGGTGTATCCCCAATTGCCTTTGAATTCAAGAGGAGTTCACTGTGTTGGGATGTGGATGTTTCAACCAATATGTCTCCAGATCGAAGCTTCTTTACTGACTTTGGAGAGCCAGCAAGTCCCTCCAGTCCTTTCTGAATAAAAAAAAGGGGCATTTGCCCTAAAGGTTTCTCTGAAAGAGAATGTAGGATGAGAAAATGAGGTACAACTGGTGGTACAAATATTGAAGATTGCTGATTAGTCTCCAAGATGTGGTTGTTTACCTATTGACTGTTTTTCCACTATTTCATTTAAATTTTTATTTGGATGATCCATAAGAGAAAAGAAAATTTTGGTGCCAACTGACCCCACCAACCATGGATCCCTACGAGGGGACGCATTACAATGACAAGCAAGGATACTGCAGTAATGCCAGGATTTCCTGAGCACTGTACCCAAACACCAGCATCAGACACACTGTCCACAACACCTGTTGAGAACTTCCAACAATGGTACTTGGTTGACCCTAGCCCAAGTGGACCAGCCAATCGACCCAAGGGGGGCCACCCAAAGGCCTCCCGTCTACAGGAATTCAAGGCCAAGGTGGTGTGTTTAGGTTGGACCCTCAACCACCAGAATCCTCTCCTCCCCTTCACAGGTCGCCACACACGACAAACACGTGGGTGGATGTTTAGATCGCAGAGAAGGTAACCTGAAAGAACAGAACCTACCCTGGGAGGTCCCCTCACCACGTACAGGAATCCACACTATGGGGCATTGATAATAAAGGTGCATAACTAAATTCTAAATGTAATACAGTGACTTGCACAGAAAAATATTTAAAGGGGTACCTCTACAGTGAAAAGGTTAAGGTCGCCCTACCCTCCACCATTATTATTGGGAAGGGGTCATGTCACATTCTGGTATATCTTCTTTTCTACAGATTATTATTTTCCATAACACCACATTTGCTGATGAATGGTATGCAGTACACTTCTGAAGATACGTGTTCCATCAAGATATCATTCAATCTACCATTTAACCACTATTATACGAGCTACAATGTCCCAAGTGTTTGACAACAATCATGTGGTGTTAAAAAAGTGATATTAAGCTATATTTTTTATATCTGCATAACATATTAACCATAAAAATGTGTATGAATTACCTGTAAGTTGATTGCAAAAACATTATAAGCAAATACACTTAATAAATATATACATTTGTCTTTCATTCATCTGTTAAGTTATTTAAAAGATATGATAATCACATTTTGTAATTTTAGCCAGACAGTTTCTGAAAATTCAAGTAATGTTTCTTATTTTTTAAATCTGTTCATATAACACTTTTAAAGTCATGCAGCATCCAATTTCTCATGTAGCAAAACAAAACAGTTGAAATTATAACAACTTATCAGTAGAAATCAAGATATGTATACACAGATTAGCCAAATAAAATATTTCAGTATATTCATACCTTGAAGTAGAGATCTGTTTCAATACAGACTCAAAGTATGTAAACATTTAACATGAGTTAGCTGTAACAAAAAGTAAAAGTTAAATCCTGATAATCTGGATTTCTTTAATGGATATGCAAAAATACATCTTAAAGAAACATCTAATAATTTTAGTTATAAAACAGTTTAAATGCTGAAATAAGTGTTTAGACACTATTCCAATTGGTACAAGAAAGGATTGCAATATGAGGCATCAGGTACATTTTGACAATGTATTTAATAATTCATATTACATACACTTGTGTATTGTGTACACATTCATACCATAATTTGACTTATGTGATTTCATACCTTAAAAATGACTGGTTGCTATATCATGATATGTAGTCACTTTATAAATGATGTGGGTTAAAGAAACTCTTGAAGTAATACTGTTGTGAAAAACAGCTCCTTGACTAACAAGATAAATAGGAATGAAATGAAACCTTGGCAGGGGTTTAGCTTGGAGAGAGAGAAGTCTGAGGAATTATCTCCCCAACAGAGCTGTTCAGGAACGTTGTAGTTCCTCTTTGTCCTCACTTGTGGAGAATTATTTATCGGTACATGGGAGTTTTCCTGTATTTTAATTTGGCTTGTTCGAGACAATGAAGTGAGGTGAGGCAGTATAAAAATGTTGAGTGAGAATGCAGAGCAAGACAAGGCAGTGAAAGGAAGAAGCCAAGTCTAGAATCCACCAGCAGAAAAGAAGCCGCAGGCTAACCCATAGACAGAGAGATGGTCAAGATACTATTTATATTATCAAACTACATGGGCAACAACTGTTGTGGTGTGAAATAGATTAAGTTGTTAAAGTTAAAATCTTATCAATCAAAGTAATATTTATTTAAACATCAAAATAAACATAGATATTAATAATAGTATTAATTATTGTATAGTACAAACCCACCTGTAGATCTACAAAGCCATCGTCTATTTGTGAAATTTTATGATAACGAACAACAGAATTTCCTGAAGCATTCTTTTTGGCCATATCATCACAACTTTGGCGAAAATTCTCAGGTTTCAGACTGCAACTGTCATAAAGAATCTACATCTCTTTACAAATGAATAATTTAGGTTTTGCTAAATTTTTGAAACAACAATCTTAAGTTAATTCTGAATCAGGTACGTGTTTCAGGTTATTTTGACAGTCTTCCATTTTAAGTAACCTAAACATTCTACCTTTATTTTACTTTAGTAATATCAACAATAAAACAGGTTTTAGTAAAAAGTGACACCAATAATAATGTAATGTGGGAAAATACAATACCATTTGTTATATTTTTCTTCCCAGTAAACAGTATATAGCAAAATTGTGCAATTAAGACTTATATACTTTGTATTATTACTGTTTTTTTTAATTTCATATTTCTTTAGAACACTTCAACAGGCAATATTTAAGACATTTCACATATCCAGACCAACAATAGCAAAATATAAAATAAACTACATTTTCCAAACATTACACCTTTAGCTGCAGCACATTTGTAACACAGTAGGTTATATATATATATTTTTTCTCATCAGAATGTTCAAAATCTGCTCAACACAAATTTATAAACAAAACAAAATACAGAATACAAAAGTTTAAGATTCTTCACAGATGAGAGTTTCATTATGGAGAATGAAAGAAAGAAAAATAATTTTTTTTATGTGCAAGTGTAAAATATTTTTTTTGTTTCTATTACCTCTCACGTAGATAAATATCAAACAATTCTGACAAAATAATCTACAATTTCTAGTGACTTTAAAACTTTTGACAAATGTTTTTTGGTTTCTTCTGAAATATTATTAAAAAAAATGCTTTGAAGGAGAAACTTTTGGAAATTATAGCTGAGAACTTACATAGAAAAGTTATACATCTTAGAAGATTAATAATTTTATTTTAACTTATAGTGTTTGGTAATTTTGTAATTAAGAATACCAAACTAGGAAAGTGGACTTCCTAGGACAAAAAGGTGAATCTAGCATTGGAGTTTATATTTCCAAACCTTTTTCGTTGCAGTGTCTCCTTCAGCAATGAGCACTCGTGCCCTCTTCTAAAAATTTTTAAGACCATTAAAATTTTACTAAAATAAAAATTGTATAGAAACAACAATCAGTTAATGTGGTTTATTTTGATAAATATAACTTTGCAACTCTAAAAATTTTCTGTCTGCTCACCCGATTTCCTCAAAGTTTACTGCCCCTTTCTCTTTTAATTTGTATAGTTTAAATACCTGATTAGAATTAAGTAATTCATAAAACACAACTATTAACCGAAACTGATGTATGTTACTTACTCAGCTGTAATTGCATGCAAGTATTGCACATGAAACCATGTCAAAATTTGTTTTTTTCAAACTGCTACATCTATGGCTTTATCCTATATACCTCATCCTCACATTGAATTTTCAGATCAGTAATTATTAACTAGAAGAAAGATCAGGATAATTTTCAATTAAACTTACTTGTTTATATATCCACTTCAAGATTCTCTCATCATATCAGAAATCAGGCAGACATAGTACAGAAGTATCTACAGCTTACAACAATTTAGCTAATGGAGAAGTGTTTTGGGATAATTAATTCTCTGTATAGAAACAAAACTTGAAAAAAACAAAAATAATTATGTTTGTGAAGTAATCTTATTTCTACATCACCAGAAGTAATGTAATACTGTTTTCTTCGACTTCGATGGATCTCTTTTTTTTTTTTTAATAATAAGTGTAACAAAATTTAAGGAAAGAAAAGACCTGGTGGGCATCTAGCCATCCACTGAACTAAACTTTTATAAAAGAAAACAGCTCAAAGCCAGTCCTCATCCTTCAAATATTTATGAAGCCTTAAACTTACTGCATGAACTAACAAAACAAACATTACAAATTAGTCTTTTATTATGTAAACAAAAAATATGATAAGTCATGGGCTAGTATTAATGAAGTTTTCCTACAAGTAAATGAAAAATGACTGATGTAAGATGAAGAGTATTGTTATGTCTGCTTCTAATAGCAACAAAAAAGTTGTAATGATAATACAGTAACCTTACACCATTTTTTCTGCTATTAAATTTAAAGTTTACACTCCAGCATTTTCATTCCACTTTCTTAAGTCATAACCATAACAACTTATGCCCTGATAGTCATACCATTCTGTAAAAAAAATAACACAGCATTAATGTAATAATAAAGTAGAATGAGAAAAATAGATACAAATGAATTGCAAAACTATATCATGCATGGGAGTGACTTACAATGTTTCTTACTATATTTGATCAAGTGGACTGTCTTAAGCTGTTTTTTGTACAGCTTTGTTCCACTGGTGGCTTATATCAAGTTTAAAATTAGGCTTACGGTAAGACGTACTTGGAGTAAGTAATTAATCAGAAGCTAAATTTATTATAAGCCTACTTAATAAAACCTTAAACATAGAAGCCCAGCTTAGTCAAGTTACATGAAAAGTGTCAGAAGCCTTTGGTCAGTTTTGGTAAAAAAAAAAAAACAAAAAACATTTCCTACACTAATACTACTAAAGTTATAATTATATTTACTTTCCTGTAGTGATAATAAGGTAACTATAATGAAATGTTAAAATTAGTGTTTTATTTTTAAAATGTATATTACTATTACTTAGTTACCACTTATATTGAACATGAATACATGAGAATTTAAAAAGTAGGATAGACCTCATAGCGAAATGCTTCAAATGACTGATCAAGTCTTTTAGCTTAAAGTTAAATTTAAATTAAACATATATTAGAATAATTAGAAAAATAAATCTACGGATTACAATTTACACTTATAGCTACTAACATTCATTCGTGATAAAACAAACCTTTTTCCCACTTAATATAAAATGTCGCATTTGACTTGAACCTTTTCCTTTATAACAACTTTATAAAAAAGTGGTTGAATAAACAAAATATTATCACCTCAGAAACACACTTCTACTGGGTGATGTTTCGAGCGTTCGCTCTTTCTCAGATCTTGAAATTATAGGTACAACCATAAGGCACACTACTGAAAACTATGTTTTTTTTTTCTGAAAAGTATATGTTACACAATACCCCTAGACGGAATACACTAACCGGGAAAAATACATTTAAATGCAATAATTTATTTATTTTCAAATTAATAATGTTATTAGTTGATTAAAGAACTAAACAAATTAAATAAAACAATGTAAATGAATAGATCATATATTAGTAATATACATTATATTGCATATCCATAAAACAAATATATAAAACGTAACAGATTCACTGTTGTACATTTATTTTAGTGTCTACATTTGTTTCAGCATAGTTTTTATGCACGAGACGTATATTGTTGATTGTGTATTGTACAAATCTTGCCTATTCTCTAAATTTATAGAAGATTCTTGAGAGTAAGTATCAACAATATTCCTTGTACGAAAATGCTAGTATGTTTGAACTTTGTTGAACATTTTAAAATCTCACGTGATTCGTATAAAATCAGCTAGCCAAGAGGCTTTATTATTATTGATCATTTACAGTCAGTGTGCAATAGGCCTCAGAAGTTATAATTGTGATTAATGCGTATATATTAATCGGGAAAAAACCAAAAACAGAATTTAAACAGGAAAGTTTATAAATTTCGAAAGTTACAAATATTCAACTTTAGTGAATTACTTCAGAACTTATTATTTCTATGAGGACATTAGATACGGTCGTCTGTTAAAACGTACGGGTGTTTTTAGCTAGTTAGCTGTCAAAAGAAGTAATTCTTGATGACGAGAAGTGTATAGTGTGTCAACAAAGAATTAATCTGCTTGTGGTGGACCTGGACCATCGATAGAATATTTAGTTCCAGACCATATATAAAACTCGGTATTGTTTGTAAAACTTGTATATAAACCAATATTTGTAATAACCATGCGTAATAATCATTATTATAAATTGTATTATTATTTGCTTCTTAAAATATATTTATATTAAGAAAGAAAATTGTATGCATCAATCTTGTTGGTAAATTTTCTAAATTTGATACATATTAACATTTAATTAACTTCTAAATTAAAATAAAATTTTACGGTCATTTGGAATAGTAGTACGTAAAATGATAAATCGGAGATCTATCCGAAATAAATTATAATGCATAACAAACAAAATCTCTACATATTTACCTTCAATAAATAAAAGATTTGTACAAACATAATTGTCAGGCTTTTCATGGTTTAGTGACACAAACTACCAATCAATACAATTTTGTATTTATGGAAAAGTTACTAAGGCTATTTGCCGCAATACGTAATTTTGAACTACAGACCAGAATAAAGGCAGTCAGTTAGCAGTAAACTAATGCTCACAATAAGGGATTTGCTGTCACTCTTATTGCAAACCCACATCTTAAAGTGTTAAGAATAATTTCTAGTATAACATCGATTTAAGCCTATCTCGCCAACTCCAAAGTCCAGAGTTTTACCTTATGACCAACGAACATTTTCGACATAAGGGCATTGTTTGTTTGTTTGTATCTTAAACAAAAAACTACGAAGTGGAATACCTGCAGTATGATCACGCCTGGAGTCACACCTCAGATTATAGCGTTATAAGTTCATAAACCTGTCACTGATCTACATAAGAACTAAGGTTATTTATTATATGTTAAAGTACGAGAACGTACTATATAGTGTTTGCTATTATTTCAGTACGTGAAAATTTTAAAATTTCCATTTAATTTTAGCTCACTTGGAACACAGAGAGTCACTAAAGAAAAGAATTTACGTTTCCCTTACTTTAGCAGTATACGGGACTAGAATTCATTAATTGATCATCAAGCATATTTTCTTACAAGAATATAGTTATAACTTGTTGATGTTACGCAACAAACACTTGAATATCATGTGATTAAAGTAGCATAGCGTGAGCAGCTTGGCTTTGTTTATGTTACTGTATTTTTAGAGTTAAAAGCCAGATTCTCCCTTGTTAGGCAGGATTTTTGCTAAGATTCAGCTATTGTAGGAATTTATATGGATATTTTAGGTACGTTTTATAACGAGAAATTCACTTTGAGACTAAAAAATTTGAAAACAGCTTGAATGGATAACAAATAAAACTTTATTACATGTTTCACAAAGTAAGAAGTTCACAACGTTTTGACGTGGATTTTGTTGTTATTATGTACAAGTAGTTTACTAAGACACACAATATACAATTTGTTTTAACAAAGGCTTTTTTGTAATAATTCCCATGCATAGATTTGCGCTTATTTTGTCCTTACTTTTAGTTTTTCTGTTCAGATCCTATCTAGCTTGGCATCATAATGTTACGCCATGCCTGATCTGGTCCTAAGAACTCCCTACTTGACAGAATTTGATATAGCATAAAAAGTGCCGAAATTTAGGAGCTATTTACATTCAACTGAAACAGGAACTGGCAGTAAAGGTAGAAAGTATTATGGAAGAATAAGTAAAACTGGACTCGTGTAACTCACGAAGTAAGTAGAAATCGAGCGTGGCTTTTAGATATATTGATGGTATACAGCATGAAAGAAAAAAAGAGACACATGGCTGGAAATTGCTAATTAGTAAACGTACCTTGGAATCTTGAAGTGTTACTTTATAACGATAATTATTTGTACCATCAAGATGACTTCTTTGATTTTTCATTTATTGATGCATGATTCCTTGTTTCTGATAGACATACTACAATTTTTCTGTGTTACTATGGTGGTAAAAGTGAAAGAGTTCCAAGCTGTATGTTTAATGAAGCTATATCACAATTTCTTTTTCCATTGTCACTAACGTATAATTTTGTGCAGTTATTGCATAATATTTTATAAATGTACTTCGTAGTATGCGTTTTACATAATAATTGCTTACTAAATATTTTAATTTCAGGCCATTTTTTGAATGAATTGGAAATTGTCAAGAGTTTTGTGTTTTATGGCAAGTTTTGTTCAAGTTGAATAATTTTTCAATTAATTTCTAGATGGTTAGTGAACTGCGATATAATGCTGTGTTGTGGTTGGTTCATTAGTGGTTTACTTCGTGAGTTCAGTTTTGAGGTTTTATTGTAGGCTTCAGAAGGTCGATTTCTTCACCAGTGTTGTCAACTGAACCGATTCTTTAGGCTATTTTTCTCAGGTTGATTAACGTTTCATAATACTCTAAAACAGAGTCTAAGCTGTTGTCATATACTCAACAAAATCAACTTAATTAACCACAAGCAAAATACAAATGATGCTTGTACACGTGAAAATGAAACTTATGGTACAAGATAGCTTGAAGAATTATTGGTTAATAAAACAAATAAACAAGAACAAATACTGACCTGTTTATTACAATAAATTTAATTTAGGTGTTTTCAAATAGAAATTAACCTTATATAAAGTTCGTAAAAAAAACACTTAAAAAATAACCGAACTATAACGCAGTGATCGATTCTAGTTAGATCAACTAGTCAAAGGGCAATGCAGGACATAAGCGAGTCTATTTGCATCTATTATCCGTTTGTTTGTTTGTTTTGGAATTTCGCACAAAGTTACTCAAGGGCTATCTGTGCTAGCCGTCCCTAATTTAGCAGTGTAAGACTAGAGGGAAGGCAGCTAGTCATCTCCACCCACCGCCAACTCTTGGGCTACTCTTTTACCAACGAATAGTGGGATTGACCGTCACATTATAACGCCCCCACGGCTGGGAGGGCGAGCATGTTTAGCGCAATGCGGACGCAAACCTGCGACCCTCAGATTGCGAGTGCATGCCTTAACGCGCTCGGCCATGCCAGGCCTTAGAAGTATTCAATCGAACCATAATCTTTTGAATTAGTAGGGATTTTGTGGTGTATGGATGTCTATATAAATATATACACATGCTATTTTTGGCTTAATGAAGTACTGAAGAAAAACCCAATTTCTCAAAAACTGTGCATATCTTCGGCTTTGTTTTGGAAACTGTCGTCATTACTACACGACCTACGTATCTTGGATAGTTAATATTTGAGTATATTTCCGTCAATATGTAGAGAGTAACCTATGTTGAAATGTAAGCATTATATGTATTTGAAGAAAAAATGTCAGTTGAAAATAACCAGCTGTTGTTATAATAGTAAAGTAATGACAATAAATGAGGTAAAATGTTGAGAAACAGAAAATATATGATGGAGTGATGGATAAAAGAGCTTAGTGTGTCGAGATGGTCTCATCTTCATTCTACATATAGTGGTATAGGTGTTCAGCGCAGAAGATAGTTAAAGAAAGCATGCTAAGATATTGGGTGCCTGTTGAACATTGTAATAATAATATATGTGCTATCCAAAATTACTATAAGAGCGGTTTTTACTTTAAAGCAATTCTAATGACAACGATTGCATTGTTTCGACCTATATGGTCATCGTCAGATAAAACTTATATTCAGTAAAGCAGTTTGAATTTCAGGAAAATGTTAAAACTAATGACAGTGTGGAAACGACTTGGAGATGTTATTAAAGTTTTATTTTTTAATTAAATGAAGAATGGTATAAACAAATGAGTTTTCCTAGAAATTTTGACTTTGCAGACTTAATAATAGTCTTTCAGCTACTTTTTTCTAATTCTTAAATTATCGTGTTCACAACCGATTATAGACAAGAGTGGCATTGAGATATGTGACTTTGTGGATTCTAATGTCCAGATACTGACCCCTTACTGAATCTTTAACTTGCTTTGTAGTTGATGTTTTTATTATGACTAACGTGGTCGTAAATCCTGGGGGGATGGGGGATACATCCCCCTTCATTTTAGGTGGGGTGTATGGTGCATACAATCATCCCCCCTACAGTTTGGTCTGTTTAATTGTTTTATTGTATCACAGGCCTACAAATTATGTGTTTGTTCTTGTGATTCTCATGTTCTTACCAATCGAATTACATAATTAGGCCTAGATGTAGGCTTTTTCAGTAGCCAAAATGTACATCTTTAATATAGGCGTGCTTCTAAGCTTTTTGATTTAACGATAGTTCGTAAGTATCAGTCAGTAGACCTAAGTATACATGCAAGGCTTGCAAGCACTATCACAGAATCTACCTACATCTTGTACGTAGTGTAAGATTAAGTAAAATTTTCATCACAACAGATTGAAAACAGCATGAAATTCAAAAATATTACTCCCAAGCGTAAACTTTTGTGATCAAGATCTGGCAGGCTATTTGTAGCTTGTAGTTGCATCAATCTTATGTGTATATTGTGCGGTTTTCATACGCCATTTGTTCTTACGCATGTCTAGCCGGTTTTATTGTCGAACGCCTTACTCTCCTTAGCTGCCGAAGTCGCTAACCATAGTGTACGTTTAGTGTACAGTTAACGACAGGTTCGGGCCGCTCGGATCCAGACGCGCCGTACATCATCCCATTCCACTCCCTTTAGTCTGAGTCTCGATTTTACAACAGGGCTCATTAGACCTGTGTTTGTGGCCCTCATTAATCCACGAAATTTCAGATTATCACCGCACTCTAATGAAGTGCTGATGCTTTATGGTAAAAGAACAATATATTCTCTTATCATAGATAGTAAAAATATTGTATTTTCTTGTATAATTAGAACACAAAAGGAGCGATTTCAACGGCCTGAAGCCTCTACTCGAATTCTATTGCTAGTTTTTGTTTAGGTGTTTTTATTTAATAGACGTGCTTATAGACATTATATCACAACGTGTTTGCCTTTTGATGAGCTTTAACAGGAATATAATATATTTGTGATTGCTTAAGTACTTTTTGAGAAACTTGCAATTACTTGTGTTGTAACTAGCATACATTGTTGTCCCAGCGATGCCCAGGCGGTCAGTCGGCTCGGTAGTCACTGTGAGGTTCGCGCGTTCGACTTAAACACATTGTACAGTTCAGTCCTACTTCCATTCTGTTCTTTCTTCGTTCGTTGTACGTTAGAGTTTTTCAATAAAGACTGCATTTTAGCCTGTTGAGTCATCTTAGAAACATATTCCAATTATGACAAGCAAGCGTCTGAAACTTTCCGATATCAGACAGTTCTGCAAGCCAGTTACTAGTTTTACAAGTGACAATGCAGATGCAGATAATCCAACAACCTCAAGCAAAGGAATAAAAACTTGCCATACAGAGGAAATATCATGTTCATCAGAGAACGAGTCTGAAAATGCTTGTGCAACTATTGCACATCATGAACCACCAGACAGTTGTGAAACAAGTTTGTGCAGTAATGAAAAGTTTGACACTCCACAGATACAATGTGGAAAGCCATATCATCCAGACGCACAACTAATACCACGACAGAAAGCAAAAATCTCAAAATATCAACTTCGATGGCAAGTGGTTTGATGAGTTCCCATGGCTGTACTTCGACAATCAGACTCAAAAAGTCACATGCTTTCATTGTGCCAAGGCGGAAAAGAGAGGCCTTTTTAGAGGAAAATTGGAGAGGCCAGTGGAATATACCTTCATATCCACCGGTTTTTGCAACTGGAAAAAGGCAGAACAGAAATTCAACGAACACCAATCCTTCTCTCAGCAGAGATTTGCTCTATCTCCAGAAGGTTCACTTGATGTAACTCCAGTGACTGTCCAGCTACATGATGGAAAAAACAAGCAGCAGGAAGAATGCAAAAGAAGTCTAGCCAAAATATTCAGAAGTTTACGTTTCTTGCTGCGTCAAGATTTAGCATTAGGTGGACATACTGATACGGAGGGGAACTTCCTGCAGTTGATAAAGCTCCTGGAAGAGAAAGATCCTGAGTTGACGGCCTACTTGTCAAAGAAAACCACATTCACATCACCCCAGGCTCAGAATGAAATAATGGAGATGTTCAGCCATCAAATACTGAGGAACATAGCACACAAAGTGCAGCAAAGTAAAATTTCTGCATTAATGGTTCATAACTCAAGATGTTACAGGTGCCGAACAGGAAGCAATATGTGTACAATACGTAGATGAGAACCTTGACGTTCATGAGGCATTTCTTGGTTTGTACAGTGTTTCCAATACAACTGGTGAAACAATATCCTCGACTATACTTGATGTACTGATTAGACTCCATTTACCACTGTCAGAATTAAGAGCATAAAATTATGATAGAGCCGCTAACATGAGTGGTGCATACAGTGGATGCCAGGCAAAAATAAAAGAGAAGCAACCGTCAGCTTTGTTTTTTCACTGCGGAGCACACAAGGCTAATTTAATAATGTAACATGCAGTTGAAGCTTGTGAATGTGTTCGAGATTCCATCGAGTGGGTACATGGACTTGGTGTCTTGCTTCAGAGGTTAGGCAAATACAAGACAATCTTTGAAAATATTGTATCGTCAGACAGCCACAATGGTCCAGTTAAATACATCCGCCCACTGTGTTCAGCACGCTGGTTGTGCCGCCTGTCTGCAATTACATGTGCTAATGATCACTACAGTGACATTGTTGATTCTTTGTCTGAATTAGCAAATGAAAAAATCAGATGTAGCAGTGGAAGCACGAGGTCTGCTGGACAGATTTGACAAAGGAAAGACAGTTTTAGGATTGTTGATGGCTCAGTATCTATTAAATGCATTAGAGGAACTAAACCGTACATTCCAAGCAAAATCAGCGATAGTATCTGGCAAGATTGAAGCATCTACAATGACAGTTGAGCAATTCCGGGTGTTGCGAACAGAGGAAAATTACAACAAGATATTTAATGAAGCTGAGAAAAAGATAACTTCCCAAGATCTGGTGCCTATTGAACTACCACGCATTTGCAGATCCCTCAGAAGGATCACAGGTGATGGCTCAGCACACCATTCTGCAACAGCTAGAGATTACTACAGAAGCCAATATTTTGAATTTGTGGACACAGTCATAGAACATCTGACCACTAGATTCAATACAGATAACAATGATTTGAGGCAATATCTGGCACTTGAGAACATGATCACATCTGGCAAGATTGATAACTCGGTTATAAACGTCTATCCAGAAATCTCTGCACAACGGCTCGAGTTTCAGTTGCCCATGTTTAAAGGAACAACAAAAACAGTATCTCTGAAAGGTGCGAAGGATGCTTACTGTAAAATGCATAAAACAAGCCAGTAGATGTTTAGTGAAGTGTTTCTTCTCACGAAAATTTTGCTTGTATGTCCGGTATCCAGCTACGAATGTGAACGCAGCTTTTCTGCATTAAGACGGTCAACTGTGTCTCAGAATTCATAAACAGATCATCACAAAGGAGGTCTACCTTTGGGAACATGTAGACTAGAGGACTAAATGAATCTTACTTCAATGAAAAGTATGAATAATTATGTGCTACATTGTATTGATGTGTAATTTTCAAGAGTTCGCAAAGACATTTTAATTATTTTTATCAAACAACATGAACAGTTTTTCAGTAGATATAAACTTATCAAGGGTAATTACTAATTTTATTAATATTTGAAAATGGAATTCATGCAATAAAAGTTATTAGTAACCTTGTCAAGTATAATGGCCATCTTTTATACTGTGCAGTGTGCAGGAATAAATTCATGTGGTAGTCAATTTACGACACATTTGTCTTTATTCTATTAACATTTTGAAAACTGTTCACAACACCTCATTTATACAAACCTACATGGAAACCTTGAAGTATCGTGGCAACAAGATTACTCTGTAACTGTATGTTTACAGATTTCATGTTCACGTAATCAGATATTAGCAATTTGCAACTTGAACAGTCCACAGAAATGGTTGCAAAAATTATCCCCCCTATCGGGTGTAAAAAATATACGCCCCTGATGACTAACACTGAACCCTGAGATACCCGATTTGTGACATTAATCGAATTTTACTGAACTCAATTTATAAAATTTTCTGATTTTTTCCATTCAGACAATTTTATATCCAGCCTTCACACCTTTAAAGATTTTTAACTAACAAGCCATTTTGTGGCACCTTCCTTGTCAATTGTTTTGTCAAAATCCGTATCGTCAATGCTGTATCTGTAACCTTACTTACACAAGCAGTTATATCTTCAAAGAATGTCAGAAAAATAATAAGGCGAAAGTTTCCTCTAATAAAATCATGCTGAATATTCAACAAATCAAATTATAACAGTTTAATAATATCAGCTAAAATTTTAGCTGTAAGTAAATCTAAGTGATTTTTCGGCCGCCTTCGTGTCATTAGAAATCAGTACCAGGTTTTCTTATGGTTTTCATCCTAGAATGTATTGACTCGTGTTGCAAATAATTATACCGCGCAACAAATAAGTGTGAGGCCTAATCTATTATTTTTTATCGTTTGTAAGTAATATTATATTTGAATCAGGGTTCAGAAGTTAAATAATTTTTAACTACTTTGTGATATCGACTGTGTGCATAGAATAATGGAGTCGAACCAAAAAATAGATCTTGGTCTTTTGGAAGAGGATGATGAATTTGAAGAATTTCCCGCTGAAGGTACTTGCCATTACTGATAATACTTATATTAATAACAGTGACATTATTATTAAGTAGTATTAATATCATAATGATACTATCAATATCTTATTACGTAATTCATTATAAAAGCCTTTTTTGTAAAGAAAAGTTTGATTAAAATCCTAAGACTTTCTGACAGTGACTTCTCAGTAATATTCAAATACAGTAATACTAAATAAAAAACGTCAAATGTAAAAATTAGGTTATGAACTGTTGCTTAAATCTTTTGATAAAAGTTGAGGTTGAGTTCTTAGGCTTACGGGTTGTATCTTGCGTAATGTAAAAAGCAAATGATTTGTTATGTATCAGCAGTCTTGGTGGGAATAGGGGAGCGAATGGGTGTGTCAGGCCTCTTCCTGTATGCTTTTTTTACCCCCAAAGTTCACTTTTTTTCAGCCATAAAAATGCTCAAACCATCAGAAATGCATCTAAATAGTCTATGTATATCGGAGTCAACTCACTATTTCCAGTCTTTAACACCTCTAATCCATTCTAAGACAAAACCTTGTGATGCTGGAAGAGTACCCCATTTTTCGCCAACGAGTCCCTGCCTTTTTAATGTCTTCTGTATTTACTAACCGTCCCTAAGGATGTTAGGTGGATATCAGATCTGAAGACAATTTTTAAATTTGTTGATGAGGATCCCACTTCGAGAAGATAAAGTTTGAAGATGGCTTGAATGGATGATGAAAAGTTATTACAAGTTTAACATATTAAAAATTGCACATTGTTTCAACAATAAGTTGTTCATCTCAGAATGGATTATCTTTTGAATTTATTATGTAGTCTATTTTTTAATCTGTGAAAGTGTAAGAAGCTCTTAACAAGCTCAAGTTTTTTGTTTGTTTTTGACTTACAAAACATTTAGTAAATAGATGGTTTGATGAACCTCAATTAGTAATACCACAATGACACTAATATTTGTAATTTACACTCATAATAGGGCACATACTTAGAGAATACTAAAAATCAACATGGGAACCACTGTAGCTTATTCAGTATATGTTTGATAAATATTTCCTTATGAAGCCACTGATAAGCAGATGCATCAGTGCAAACATTAGCAACAATTTTATTGCACCAATAATGCTGTACCAAAGAAATTGTCATATTTGAAACAACTTCAAATAATTTTCGTATTTTTCATTCTTTAGGGTTAGATCAATTGTAATGCACTTTTATATTCATGGTGATTTGAATAGAAAATATGTCAGTAATAAACCTTCCATAACATAGGTACACTACAAGGGATGTCAGTTATCACGTGTAATTAAATGTACTGATATCACTGACATGAAAATAGTGGGGCAGACTAAATCAGTATCAGATTAAGGCACATGTATTTAGAAGATATGCCAGTACGTAATGTGTAGTTTGTTTTTGAATGAGGCATTTATGCCATTCAGTCATATTTTATTGTGATTTACACATTTTAGGTAGCTGTAATTAATGATTCAATTTAGACCTGTTAACTCTTGTGGTTTGGATACACGAGTACATAAAACAATGATTAAAAAAAATTCAAATGCTACATGTGAATGAAATAGTTTATCAAGTCTCAACTTTGAAAAATTTGCATTTGTGATATTTTTTTTTGCCATTTGTACAGGCATTTGCTCACTTTGTTTCCATTTAAATACTAAAAACATAACTTTAACACCAACTGTAAAAAAAACACAAAATTGTCCTTATAAATTAGAACACTTGTGGGTGAATTAATTACTAAGAACATGTTGAATATTATATCACAGATTGAGAAGTAGAATATTTTTCTCTGACTGCATTTGCACTGAAGAGATAATATTACTCAAACTGTTGAAAGTTGTACACTTGTATGGTATTTAAAGTTTGTAGGACAAATGTTGTTATTTATTAGACTTTAAATACTACTAGATGGTATTGTATGATTGTTATTAAGAACTACAAGTATGAAAAATTAACAAAACGTGAAAGAGGTATAATGTGGCCCGTGGTTCACTTAATATGACTCAGTACTTACAACTAATCTCTAATGATTCAGTCTTTAACAAGATCTTGTGGCAAAATCTATTGGTTTATGTGTGTTGGCAAAGTAAATGTATATTGTTGTTTTTCTTGACCCATATATACAATAATGATGAAGCTTCAAGTTGGTTCAGAGAAATCATTAACAGTAATAAAAACAATTAAAAAATTGTATGTATATGCTTCACTATTTTTAGATTGGACAGGGAAAGCTGAAGATGATGAGGATGTAAATGTATGGGAAGATAACTGGGATGATGATAACATTGAAGATGATTTTAGCAAACAACTTCGGTAAGTAAAAAGCAATATTTTCCATGTAATGTGTATAACAATGTATTTTGGACATTTATCAATGGTAGATAATTTTATTTTTGCTTTCAACATATCTGGGCCTTTCACCCCACCATGAAAGTGCATTGCAGAAAGAAACAGAAGTCACCTTATCAGTAAATATGGAATCACCTTCAAGGTTCTTCAATTGTTTGCTGTGAAGGTATAATGAATTTGAAAATGTAATGGATAAAAGTCATGATAAATTAACTCTGCAGGGTTACGTCCAGAAACCGAAAAGAAATGTTAGTTTTTTCAGCTAACATGTACGATATTGTGAGCTTTCATTATTACAGTTTTCTGTCATATTTCTTCATTTTTCTAGATTAAAATGTCCCATCAGGAAACTTGCATTGTTCTATATTATGAGATATTATGGAAATATAATCCCAGGTTGGCAAAGCCTCTTCCAATAATAATGTTTGTGTTCTTCATTTACAAAAAAGTATTAATAAATCTCAAGCAGAAATAAAGGTTATAATTTAATAATATTTTCTGCAAGGGTTACTTTTTGTACATATTTTAAGTTAAATTATTTGATTACAGTATCACTGGTTTACAGTGTAATGTTTCAACACATCTAATATATTCTTTTCTCTTTTTTTATAGAGAAGAATTAGAGAAACAAGGATTTAAAGTAGATGGCGTTGGAGAGCCCATGAAGACATGAAGAAGAGAGAAAGACTTGGATTATGCATCATAGTATATTTTATTCAAAAAATTTCTTCGAACCCTTATATCTGTAGTCCAGCCAAACAATAAAGTTTTCAATAAAAACAATATACAATAAGTCTCCAGAATCTTTATAAATTGGCTGTTGGTGAGATTTTTGTATTAATGTGTTTTCTTGTTACGTGATTGCAATAAAATTTTCTTTATGATTTCAGCAATTTTGATTACCAAACATAAGAGTCAATACATCTATGCTGGGCAATTAATTGTTATTATATTATGGAATAATTTTTAATTTTTGAAAACTAAGTACGAATACTTTAACCTTTTATTTAATATTCTTTATAAACCAGGAACACTGATTATCTTAGCTGGTAGGGATTACCTGATCATATCAGCTGACATGGATATTTAGTATTAGTACTGATAAGGTAATATAAATTACTGACAGTGGTTAGAATTCAGTGTATAGGTTGTTTTTTTCTGATTGTATTTTTAACAGCAATTCACAAATAGTATTTAGTTCAGAAAATGAATAAAAACAGTAAGTCATAAAAAAAGTTTTAAAACACTTCACATAATACTTTTAGAGACACTTAGCACCATAAAAAACAGTTAATTTTAATATTGTAATTATAAATTTTGTTATTGTATAATAGAAATTTTATAAACATAAACATACTTATGAACTTCACCACAGAAAGTTTAGGAGACGCCTATTTAGTTTATTTAACAAAGTGCAGATTAACATCTTTGTTACTTCAGAGGATGAAAGACAGCTTCTGCCTCCAAGCACAATATGGATACACACAAATGTCAATTAAAATGGGAAGGGGTGGGTACAAAATGAAATTGATCTAATACATTTTGATGAACTACCCCAAGTGCAGTGTGGGTTATAGAAATTCCATTGTCAACAGCTTTGGTTTGAAGAGCATGCTTTTTTAAAAGGCAGGTAGTAAGTACTGTTCAACCTTGTCTATTTGTGTTGCTGTAACCTCTTTGAAGGTATTGTTTATTTGATAGTATGTTTGAATTTTATGTTGAAATAAAACAAAATTTGGAAGAGTCTTTATAATGTTTCTTGCACTATTCTTTATAATCACATGAATTTCGATACCCAGAATTTTCCTTGTTGTAAACAGTTTGTCAAAGAAGATAGCTTTTGCCATAAGGGAATTGTTGAACTTGTGGGTTTGTAGTAATGCATTTTGTAAATGGTTGGTAACTTCTTTCTCTCTGGGAATTTGATTATATGATTTATTTGAATATTTTAATGTCAGAAGCAGTGATAGTTGCTTTGGCACGAGTTTTGTTTTTTTCTCTGTTCCTGTCCTTCTTTTCTTTAGTCCTTTATAGGAAATCACTGTATTAAGTGTGATGGTCTATTGATTTCATGTTAAAACGTTTACAGATGTTTTCTCTATGTATAAGTGTTGCTGCACATTGTTTGAAATCATCTGTCTCTTTAGTTTTTCAAACATTTAAAAACAATTGCAAATTACGTTATTTTGAGACAGGTTTAACAGCAGATAGTGATTGCACATTGCACACTACAAAAAACACATTAGTATGTCAACTGTATATGTATCATAACATTTTCCATGGCAAACAAAAATATGAAAACATCTTATTACCTACAACAACCAAAATAGGGAATATCTGATAATGTAATTTTTCCCTATACTAGTACCAGGCCAATAACCAACTAACATAGTCAGTGCTCCCCTGACATAAACACGTTTTTTGATAGAAGCTCATTCATATGTGAAAACTAAGCAACTATGTTGTTATGAATTAAGCAACAGGCCGAGAGAGCATGGAGAGTTGTTAGAGGGGGGGCATACAATTATGAGTATAGGACTTATTTGAAAGTACAATTAGAAATGCAGTTTCAAAATCTATTCTACAAATAATACTAGTATTGAGTAATATAGTACCAATAATTAGCATGTTAAAATAGTATGTGTAGTATATAACCTAATGGTTTTTCCAAGCCCATCCACTTAGCTGTGCTTTCACTAGAAAGTAGCATGCCCAGAAAATATGCGCACTAATGTCTTAATGATTGTATGGTCAAGTAAAGTCACTGTCCAATGTAGGGCGTATAACAGGAATTTTATGTATATACTGCTGGCCAAAATTTTAAGGCCAATGAACATAAAGAAAAAAATATGTATTTTGCATTGTTAGACTCAACCACTTATTTCAGTAGAGCTTTGAAAGATGAAAATAAGAAAAGGGAAAATAGAAATAATAAACTTTTTTAGCATTTAATAGGGAAAATGTGAACACTATGAAATCAGCCTAAATACTAGCTGGTCAAAAGTTTAAGACCTACCAAAAAGAAGTCCTAAACAGGGTAGGAAATGCCCAGCAAGAGGTCTCAGTAGTGAGTGGGCCCGGCATGGCCAAGTGTGTTAAGGCGTTCAACTCGTAATCCGAGGGTCGCGAGTTTGAATCCCCGTCGCACCAAACATGCTCGCCCTTTCAGCCGTGGGGGCGTTATAATGTTACGGTTAATCTCACTATTCGTTGGTAAAAGAGTTGGCGGTGGGTGGTGATGACTAGTTGCCTTCCCTCTAGTCTTACACTGCTAAATTAGGGATGGCTAGCACAGATAGCCCTCGGGTAGCTTTGCCCGAAATTCATAGACAAACAAACAAACAGTAGTGAGTTGCACAGCCTTTATTGCGAATAACTTCAAACATTCGCTTTGGCATGGTCGGTATAAGCGTTTGCAGGATGCTGGCTGGAATGTTATTCCTAGTGGTGAAGATGGCTTCACGAAGATCATGCACTGTGGAATTGACGTCCATTGCTATAGACTGCCCTTGCCATCCACTCCCAAACATTTTCAGTAGGGTTCAGTTCGGGCGAACACGCTGGCTGGTCCAAAAGAATCACGTTATTAGCCATGAAAAAGTCCTTTGTCCTGCAGGCATTGTGGATTGCAGCGTTGTCCTGCTGAAAGATCTAGTTATTTCCACACAAGCGAGGGCCTTCAGTCAATGAGGATGCTCTCTCCAACAGGTTGTATATCCTTAATTACATACATTGTTCTTTGTGCGTTAAGTAAAAACATGTCTGTTTATAAAGCTACTAGTTTAGTCACTGAAGAATGCTATTGAAAATGAAGAACCACATTAATAAGTTATGGAATTTCTTTGAGTACAGAGAAACAAAAATACAGTTTTTATGATAGATTTGTATTTAATGGTTACTTGCATGTTACTGCTTTAATAATTTTCTTGGTCTCCAATTAAATTATCAAAGCAATAACATGCAAGTTAGGCATAGCACAAAAGGATGGTATTTTTGAATTCCATTTCCTGTGGTACAAGCAGATGAGAATGGTGACCAATTTTCATCTGGATAAGAAATCATTCCATTCCAGGTTGGTACTCACCATAGAGCAGAGTAGAGTGGAAAAAATGAGGTAAAGTATCTTGCTCAAAGGCAAAACATTGTGATTGTTCCAGCTTTGAACTTGCAACTATCTGATTACAAGTCCGAAGAGTGAAACCATGCTGTCCCAATTGTAAACATAAGAGATTGTAAAAAAAAAAATAGTATTTTTATGCACATAAGCATGAATAAAGATAAGAGTGTTGAGAGATAACCTGCACTAGAGTATCTTTATCTGCAACTAAGTAAAAGTGTTTTGAACAAAAACAGATGTTTAATACCTAGCCATGTTTCTGTTAGCAGTGTAAAGAGCCATATCCAGTTCAGAAATATTGAAGGAAGTACTGATTATTATGTCGAGAATGTCTGTGATGGATACAGGAATAAAATACTGGAGGAGAAAAGACTATAAGAAATCAAAAAACATGAATTGTTGAATGTCCTGGTATGATATACAAAGGAGTGACAATAGAAATTGGGTCAATGTTACTATAAAACAAAAAGATGGTTTATAAAGAGAGTGCAATGGAAAATCGAAGGAGAAATTAGCAGAAGACGGCTTTTTTTCTTTTAACATCACATTGCACTTCTTTTTATTTATCTCTTCAACGTTTATTCAACAAATAGCAATGTTGGTGTATCAGTTCTTGTTAAATAAACGTGATTGGTCTTCTTGTAAAACCACTGATAATTTTAATTTTTTACATGACAGTATTAAAGCTTCCTAAGGTAACAGCCAACAGTTGTGCCAGTCAAGTGAGGGAAAAAATAATGATGTTTGAATGATTTTCCAGTAGACTTGTAAGTGATACAGATGCAATTATGAAAACACCCTAGTGGTATCAGTTCAACCACGAATTTACATAGTTACCAAGGGGTAATGCCAATTACAATGAAACATTTGTACACTAGGAATAATTTTGTAATTTTTAATCTGTGTGTATGTTATGGTGTAGGCAAAAGCATGGACGGGGGGCTGTTGAACTAAGTATCCTCTGTTTTTGAGATTCTAACTGAAGTACTATATCTACTTTTTTTTTTTTAAAGCAAGCACTAAGTTGCTGGTGCATTCTTTTCTGGATAGTGCAACTGTTTATTTTAGATGCTATTTATGCAGAGATACATAAAAACTATTTGTGTTAGCTAATGATAATTTTTGAAATACTAGACTAGAGAATAAGCAGCTAGTCAACAGTACCTACTTTTGTACTGCTATAATTGTATAGAATGATTTGGTTCACTCATTTATAATGCACTCATGGGCCCCAAAGTACAGAGACTGAGCTTCCTGTGTGTGTGAGAGCGTGTTGTTGTTGTTTTTTAAGGAAATTATTTGTAAAGTTTTTATTTAGTTATTTATTTCTCTGATGTTTTCTCTTTGTGGTTCAGATATCTAGTTAATGATAACCAGACACTTCAAGTTTTTAAAAACAAAAGAAACTTAAAATTACGATGGATAATTTCATAATGCCTAACTCAGTACGTTTGTCAGCTGTGTTTCCGTGGCATTAAGTTCTGTAAATACTTAATTTCAGCCCACGTAAAATACGTTTTTTTGTTGTTTTTTCAGCCTAAAGTTAAAGGTACAAAATGTTCTCAGTTCTGTGCCGTTGGTCGAACCGTGTGTTAATGTAATGATACACAATTCATCAAGATACAGAATATAAGGTGACAATTGTAATAAACTTGCTGTATGTGTGTGCTTTTCTTATAACAAAGCTACGTTAGACTATCTGCTGAGTCCACCTAGGGGAATCGAACCCCCTTATATTAGTATTGTAAATCCATAGACTTACCGCAGTACCAACGGTGGACATTATTTACTCTGAATTTGAAAATGTATTTTACAGTATATATGGGCACAGTTTTTTAAAGTTCTGTAAATATTTAGTTTCAGCTCATGTTAGATGTACCATTCAATTAGTAGTAGTATCAATAACTGTCACTAAAAGTGCACGTTTAATTGATTGGAAATGTTTTTGCCAATACGATGGTAGAAATTTAATTTACTTTTATTTCAGCAAACGTGTTAACTTTCCATTAGATGGCGCTAGAATAGATAACTTTCCGTTAAAGTTGGGAATTGTTCTATTTCTTTTCATGTTTAACCGCAACTCATGAAGTGGTTCTTTATATTTAGATCTTCAGTTCAGTTAGAGCTCGTCTTAACTGAAACAATTAAACAGTTAACGGCTTATTCTCCAGTAGTTTACGCTTACATATTTAAAAAAATCACGCCTACCCTGAAAAAACAAAAGGAACTTAAACTTGAGAAGGATAATTTCATAACGTTTAACTAAGTATATATGCTAGCTTTGCTTCCGTGGCTTTAAGTGATTTGTTTTCTTAACCTTTCATTCTACAATACTAAGTGTATCCCAATAGTTCTTATACCTTTATAGCCAAATAAAAAAAAGAAAATTTATATTGCACTTTTTATTGTGCGTGCGTTATAAGAGTAATGATCAAATCCTATTATTTCGTTTGAATAATCCACAGGGGATAGTGTCTAGTTCCTACTAGTTTATCATTTCAAAGTGAGGACTGGGTGATGCAGATAACTCTCGAGTATTTTTGGACAAAATTTCACACAAAAACGACAGCAACTAGAAATGACCGCTTGGGCATCTCCAGGATGGGATGAGGGTCGTCAGGTAAGAACCCACTCTACTTTGTACCTTAATTGTATTTGGTGATCACGAAAAGTTACGTATAGTGCTACAAAAATTGTTGCGCTTGGCGTTATATTTTTATATCTCTAACTTCTTTCATTATTTCGGCCCAAGATGGCCAGATGATTACGGCGCTCGACGATCTGAGGATCGCGAGTTCGAATCTCTGTCACACCAAACATACTTGCCCCTTTCAGCTGTATAGGCTTTCTAATGTGACAGTCACTCCCACTATTCGTTGATAAAAGAATAAACCAGGAGTTGGTGGTGAAGACTAGCTGCCTTCCCTCTAATCTTACGCTGTTAAATTAGGTTCTGCTAGCGCAGATAGCTCTCGTGTAGTTTGTGCGAAATTTAAAACAACCAAAACTTTCATTGTTTCATATGTTTCTTCAATCCTAAACGAATCTGTTAATGGACCACTTGTAAGAAGACTGTCACTAAATCATGACTTAATTAAGACAAAGTGTGTTTGCAGTTTCACTAACAATGTCAAGCAGAAGCAAGGCCAAGTTTAGACCCTTTGAGGCCCACATGTAACAATGCGATCCTGGAGGCTCTCCCCGTTCCTAAAACAAGCAAACAAACCGTGCTTATATGATATACCAATGCTGTATTAAAACAAAAGAATTTATTTGATACATGAAAGTTATGTTAAACCTGTATAATACACCGATACTGCGTTAAAACAAACAAACGTATATGATACACCAATGTTGTGTTAAAACTCAATTTTATTTATGCCCCACCCAGGTGTTCTCAGACCGTCCGTAGTGATCAAATTATGCAGAAAACAAATATTTTATTGACGTTGTGAAAGTTAAAGCCCGTACAAAAAATAAGGTGCAGGGCATATTCGTATGGTATTGGTTACGCCAGAATGATAATTATGGACGGTTCTTGGAACTTCTGAAACTCTTGACAGAACATGACGACATCTTCTGGACGAAGTTATTTCGTTAAGCAAAAAATGATATGAAGTCGTAGTCACTTCAAACGTTCTTGATTTTCTCGTGGCCATTATTTCAAAAACAATATCGTGGATGGAATACAACAGCTTATACAAGATAAAATTGCACGTAGAGTTAAATAAGTTGACATATTTTCAATTCAACTGTGATAGACGGGTCCTTTAATTCGAACGTCACCTGAAAGAAATATATTAAATGCAATAGAAATCGAAAAAGTTATAAATTCTACGAACTTAGAAGTGAGAGAAAAGAAGAACGTGCATTTGATATATACAAGTACCGAAATAAAATAATTTTTATTTTCATTTGTTAAAGCAGTGGTTCCCAACCTTTTTTATGCCCCGCACCCTTAAAAATTTTAATATGTTCTCACACCCCTCACAGTAATTATTTATTTAAGAATAAAGGTGAAGGTGGCCAAAACAACTTTTTATAATTAGTTTTTAATGATATATAAACAAAAACGAAACATTTGGAAAAGAAAACATATTATAACAAACTAAAAGTTGCATAAACCCTACATGGCCTACAAAAAAATAAATTTTAATCCATGCATGAAATTAAATTTCTTTGAATTTGAAATGTCCAAATGTTCATAAGCCAATTTAAATTTAATGACTCCTTTTGTTCCTGTTTATTTCTTACGAGTTTTTCAAAGCGTGGCACTTTGTTGCTTACAGCAATCCGCAAGTCTGCCTGTGCACCCAAGCGATTTCTAGGTTTTGTCTTGATTGACAAAAGGGCACTAAATCCAAACTCACATAAGTTTGTCGTCGCGAATGGGATGAGCACATTTAGTGCTTTTTCACAAAGTCTTGGAAACATGTCCATTGCTGAACACCAATATTGTTCCAAAGTTTTGTTTTCAAACTGCATTCCAAGAATTCGATTTGTGCGCAGTTCAATAAGATCTTCCTTCAGTTCTCATCATCCGACATATTATCCAAATTGAAGGAGTATAGATTCATAATCCATTCTTCAGAAGTTTCCAGTTCTCCTCCAAAATATCCATCAAATGACTTTGATAGTATTTCCAAATGATCCACAATTTCTTCACACACATGAAATTAGGGACTCATCCTCACCTACCATTTCTTTGAGTGATAAAAAATTTGAAAGATTCCCTCTTTTAACTCGTCGACGCCAAAGATGTAACTTTTCTTTGAAAGCATTTAAGTATTCGCAGCATTTCAATATGTTTATGTTTTCCCTTGAAGAGATACACTCAGGTCATTCATACGAGTGAAAATATCACTCAAATAGGCTAGCATTTGGTTGAATTCTTGTGATTCTATTTATCCGGGCAGATCATAGTCACGTTCCTTCAGAAAAGTTTTGACTTCTTCTCACAGTTTAAAGAATCGCGTTAAAGCTCTCCCACGTGACAACCAGCGGACTTCACGAACGTAACCTAATCAGTAGTGCCGAGTATTTAGGTCACGTTTACGTTTCGTGTGTTGTTTGTTTACAGTTGTACATTAAGATTTCGGTCTGCGCCGGTGACGGTAGAAACGATAGTTTATCGTAACAAGGTAAAAAGCTACGTTTGTAACAAGAAAAATAAGAAATAAAAATCGAACGTAATTTTTGAATATACAGGACAGTACCCTTAATATAAAAAAAAAATGGAAATGTTAACTCGCACCCCTGGTTGGGAACCATTGTGTTAAAGGGACTTGGCAATTTATTCAGTTCCTATCGCACCAAACATGCTCGCTCTTTCAGCCGTGGAGGCGTTATAATGTGACGGTCAATCCCACTATTCGTTGGTAAAAGAGTAGCCCAAGAGTTGGCGGTGGGTGGTGATGTCTAACTGCCTTTCCTCTAGACTTTCATTACTAAATTTGAGATGACTAGCGTAACGTGTACATTCCTAGTGACCAGCCCAATATGACCAGATGGTTAGGGAGCTTGACTCACAATCTCAGGGGGCGGGCTCAATTCCTCATCCCACCAAACATGCTTGCCCTTTCAACCGTTGGGGTGTTATAATGTTACGATCAATCCCACTATTCGGTAGTGAAAAAGTAGCCCAAGAGTTGGCGGTGGGTTTTGATGACTAGTTGCCTTTTCTCTAATCTTACACTGCTAAATTAGGGACGGCTAGCGCAGATAGCCCTCGTATAGCTTAGCGCGAAACTTAAAAACAAACAAACAAGTTTCTTTAGGTGAAGTGACAAACAATTTCTGAATTAATTTTCGCTCGCCCGCAAAATATTAATGTTATCAACCAATTATCATTAGTCGCGGGTTTCACTCCTTTAATTTATACAAACTCTAGAGTTAATGTCTTTTAAGTTAAAACGTTTTTTTTAAATTAATGTAATACAGCCATTGAATTTCAAATATATGTGTAAAACTTTCTTATAACTTCAAATGAATATTAAATTACTGTCGTTCGCAACTCCGCCTTACGTGTATTCCGAATCACGAATTACGTAACACGTTAAAATGAAACTTATTGAAGCTCGCTTTCATCTAAAATGTTTTAAAATCACAGTAAATAAGAGTAATACAGAAGCGTCGAAACGTGAGTTGCCTACCGCCCCCATTTCTATATATTTCACTTGTATAGCAACCGTAGGTTACATAATTAAATTATACACGAGACTTGTTTAGAACCTATACAATAAAACTTTTTCCAACACCCCTCTAACATGTTTTGTCTGTTCTCACACGCATGTAGGAGGGTGGGTTATAAAATAGCTGTTTGTGATTTTTAAACTTTCGGATCTTTGTGCATTTTACGTAAACACCCACACAATTATTTAAACCACATTCCATACAAAATTGTTCACAGATTTAATCTTATAGCACCTATTCTTTTTTACAAATTATCTAGAGGACATGCCCCCTGACCTCGTAGTATTAGCATGCTTTATATGCTGATTGTGCGTTTAATCTCACAAACTAGAGGCGCGGCATGGTCAGATGGGTGAAGGCGTTCGACTCGTAATTCGAGGATCGCGGGTTTGAATCCCCGTCTCACCAAACAAGCTCGCCCTTTCAGCCGTGGGGGCGTTATAATGTAACGGTCAATCGCACTATTTGTTGGTAAAAGAGTAGCCCAAGAGTTGGCGGTGGGTGGTGATGACTAGCTGCCTTCCCTCTAGTCTTACACTGCTAAATTAGGGACGGCTAGCACAGATAGCCCTGGAGTAGCTTTGCGCGAAATTCAAAATGAACAAATCAAACTTTTAGAAACAAAAAAGGCCTAAGACTTGGAAAAATATAATGTCACAAATGAGAATGTTCAAGTTTTTATTTGCAATTTTTATTTACGAAACGGCCCAGGATGGCCACGTGGGTTAAGGCAAGCGACTCGTAATCTGAGTGTTGCGGGTTTGAATCCCAGTCGCATCAAACATCGAGACCTTTCAGCCGTGGGGGCATTATAATGTAACGGTCAATTCTACTATTCGTTGGTAAAAGAGTAGCCCAAGAGTTGACGGTGGGTGGTGATAACTAGCTGCCTTCCCTCTTGTCTTACACTACTAAATTAGGGACGACTAGCGCAGATAGCCCTCGTGTAGCTTTGCTCAAAATTCAAACAAACAATAGTATTTTACATACACACATCGTAAACTGTTGAACTTTACACTCGAGAATTTTCTACAAATTTATAGAACAGGCGGGACTTTTTGATACACGATTAACAATATACACTACATGCATTTCTAAATATATATTAAACTGAAACAAATACATTTAGTAAAATAAATATTTAATACTAAATTCGTTACACTTCCGTATTCTAATTAATTATTATTATCTGTGATTGACTTTTAAAGAATAAATATAACCATTTTGTAAACGGTCCCTTACATCAATAACTTAAAATGGAAATAATCTGCTTACTGTAAGGCAACATTTACTGGAGGTTACCTTGGGACTTCGTCTATATAATATTATTTCTTTTTCATGTTTACACACATATGGTATTAATAACAGTGTTCACAGAATCTTCAAGACCGACAGCTTCGACGTAACATAACTTTCTAGTTCCCAAGTAGTAAGCAGGTTCTCTTCCATTTTGGTCAAATTCCTACCTCCATCTGATTGAATTTACCTTATATACGTTAGCATTTCGTACAGTAAATCAGCTTGTGTTTATTTACCTCAAACTGCATCGTCAACGTTTGTACCTAGAACATGTATTTTCTCCTCTGTTAATCGAATTTCTGCTTTAATATCAACTATCATAGTGCAACTTGTAACTGCTGTAAGATGCTGTCATGATTACTATACGTCATGTGTTATACGAAACTTCATTGTTTGCCATCTGTTATTGTCATAGAACTAAATGTAAAAGGTATTTCTTTCAATAAACTTTTATTTGATACAATGTCAATTCAGTTGTAGATATTGAAATTATTGGTTTACGGATTTCGTGTGTCAAAAACCACAGACAGTCAAATTGTAATATAACATTATTTTGTTTATTATGGCTATATTACACTTATATCGCTGACCACACCTGTTTGGCACCTAGACATTACGTCACCTGTTGTTTTGTTGGATTCTCCAGTACGAACTTCTTAATTAATATTTTCTATCCACAAATAACTATCAGTTTAAACCAATCAAATCAGTTTTGAAGAAAATAGGGAATACTCGATGTTTTGTATATACTGGTCTTGATGTGAATGAATCTTATGGCTCGGCATGGCTAGGTGGGTTAAGACGTTGGACTCGTATTCCAGGTCCGCGAGTTAGAATCCCCGTCTCACCAAACATGTTCGTCCTTTTAGCTGTTGGGGTATTACAATTTATCAGTCAGCCCCACTATTTGTTGATAAAAGAGTAGCCCAAAAGTTGGCGGTGTGTGGTGATGACTAGCTGCTTTTCCTCTAGTCTTACACTGAAAAATTATGGACGGCTAGCGCAGATAGTCCTCGTGTAGCTTTGCGCAAAATTCAAAAGAAACAAATGAATGTTATATATATAAAGAGGGTATGCTTATGAAATAATATTGTATATATAAAGAGGGTATGCTTATGAAATATGCTGTAAATATTGAAGATTTTGTAAAAAATATGATTTTCTTTTTCTATACTGTTAGAACATATACATCACGTGCTTAGAATATAGAAATAGGCCACAAATAATGGCATAGCTCATCATAGTCTCAAATATCTCTTCACATAGACTAAAAGACTTTAATAAACATCTAACTCGGGTATTCGAATTTTTCAAAGCTATTAAGACTTTCAGTTTAGCCAGAAAAACATCCCTAAAGCTGAGTGTGTGTTTGTGGGCTTTTTCTTATAGCAAAGCCACATGGACTATCTGCTGAGTCCACCGACTAAAGAAGAGAACCAGCGAGTAACGTAACAGCTAAATGTTCCACTGATTATCCTGATTCTAACACCAGTAGGGTTAGCTCACCAAAGCTGAAGTTGTTACGGTGATTTAGATGCCAATATGTTGCATTTTGACGTGAGAAGTAAAGAAGCAATATAGTATTTCACTAATTTCAACACATGATGTTCATCAAGACAACTCACGAACTTAGGCTAAAACTGCTGCCTTCATAACGACCGTCATTAATTATAAAGTATTCGTTAGGGAAACAAGTAATAAAAATGCTGAAAAACGATAAGGATAATGTAACGGTAATAATGCCAAAAAGTAGAATAACCATATAAAAATTCCCACATAAGTAGCTACTTTATCACTGTTACAACCTTATGGCAATTAGCCATTGTAAAACATTATAGCATTATTCATTAAACGACTGCATTCACATCTAAACTCATACAACCGAAGGGCATTTAACATTTCGTTGTAGATACAGTTTTTTCTTGGAGAAAACTTGGTCACTATACAGTTTGCTTGTTTGTTTTTGGAATTTCGCGCAAAGCTACACAAGGACTATCTGCGCTAGCCGTCCCTAATTTTGCAGTATAAGACTAGATTGAAGGTAGCTAGTCATCACCAACCACCGCCAACTCTTAAGCTACTCCTTTATCAACGAATAGGGGATTGATCGTCACAATATAATGACTCCAAAGCTAAAAGGGCGAGCATTTTGGGTGTGACGGGGATTCGAACCCACGACCCTCAGTAAACAACCTAAGCGCCCTAACCATCTGGTCCTGCCGGGCCCACTACTAATATAGTGATTTTTGTATGTTTTTGTGAATTCATTTTAACCTTGTTTCTATACTTGGGCATTGATCTCCTTACATTATACTTAACTTTTGCATTTCTTTAATTACTGGTATATATATATTAGAATACATATATACATATATATACATATATTAGAATATTAGGTTAAATAACGGACTAATGGATCTATTGTGATTATAATGATGAGAAAACTGCCTTACATTTATAACAGTCAAGATCGTTTTCAGTGGTCAAAAGACTGTACAATAAGACGAGTAATTTGTGGTTACTTCGAAAGAACAAATACAATGTTATCACTTCTGTGGTTAATAAACAATCTTCTTTATGAAAATCTGACATAATTACATAAATCTGATAATGAATTATTGCATTAATAAGCACTTTTCCATTAGAGGTTAAAATAATATATTGCTCTCTCAGCAAGCAATTTCTCACTCGATGACAGCAGAAATGTTAGGACACTTAGTAGGATCCATCAGGGATAAAGTGCTGTCAGAGCACACCGGATCACTGATCCCTCACCTGAAGTTGAAGCTGAGTTCCCGTACTTCAGGAACTGAAAACATCTCTGTAAAAAGAGTTATTCATTTTAGACGTGAAATTAAGTGTCTTTCATAACCACACACTTAACCAGAGGTCTCCTTTTTTAGGTATTCGTTTTAGCAGGATAGGAAGTGTGCAAGGCATTATGAAAGTCAAGATTGTTAATATTATAGCACTGTAATAAAGATCCTGAAACTTATTTCAGAGTAAGTGTTTTTTTTTTTATCCGGTACACAGTTTTTTTCTTTGCTGTTTAATTTAAAGGAAGTTTAATTGCATCTTCGGCTACTATATGACTATCCAGTAGTTTCAAATAATTAGCGCCAAATATATTCTTTATTTGAAATGCACTAAAAAAACAACTAAAATTAATGTTTAAGATCTTTCTCTTATGGTGAAACCACACAGCTGGCAGATTTTGACAGCGTTCCGGCACTCTACCACTGAGAACCATATCTGACAATTAATTAGTTTGTTTTTATTTCTCTGAAAATTCACAGGGATACACACTAGTTTATATTTACTGATAAGGGAAACACAAGCAAGTTTGAGATTACACTCACTTTTGTTATACACGTAGGTTTCATATTACACTCACTTTTGTTATACACGTAGGTTTCAGATTACACACACTTATACATGTCATGTACGAAGTGATTGTGTATGTGGGTTTAATATTTGTAGATTTCGAATCTAGGTAGCGTAAAGTGTTTGTTTGTTTTTTGAATATCGCACAAAGCTACTCGAGGGCTATCTGCGATATCCGCCCCTAGTTTGGTAGTGTAAGATTAGAGAGAAGGCAGCTAGTCATCACCACTCACCGCCAACTCTTGGGCTACTCTTTTACCAACGAATAGTGGGACTGATCGTAACATTATAACGCCCCCACGGCTGAAAGGGCGAGCATGTTTGGCGCGACTGGGATGCGAACCCGCGACCCTCAGATTACGAGTCGCACGCCTTAACACGCTTGGCCATGCCGGGCCAACGTAAAGTGTAAAGTGTGTATTTGCGTTTAAACTTTTGTTTTCTATGTGTTGTTAATCATACTACATACTGGGCTATATGTGCTGTGCTCAACGCGGGTATCGGAAACCTGGTTTTTAGCATTATTAGCTTTCATTTGGGGACTTACATTATATTGAAACTGAAATATTTTAGTACAATTTCTGATTAAATTATAATCAATTTTATAGCCAATTGAAAGTCACACTTGTGTTCAGTAAACCAAACTTCGTGATTTAACTTTCTTCGTTTTCTACTTGTCATTGAAACAGCTTCCACGATGTTTGGAAAGTTTAAGTACCTGATTCAAGTATAAAAGTAAAACATTCAAAGTACAGAAGGTGGCCAGAGTGTTATAGATTAATTAATTGAATTGTACGTGTGAAATTTCTTATGACACGTACTAAATTTATAAGACACATGTGGTTCTGAGACACATAATGTAGCTGGATGATTACAACACAACGTGGTTTCAAAAATCAGAATAACATCAGTTCTTCACCGGAATTGTTTGCTTACTTTGTATTCAGTAAACCTGTTGTTACAGCAGTATAACAGTCAGTTGAGACTTGTAGTAGCTTCGTTTATGGTGGGTACTTTTTTTTTTTGTATTTTCAGTCTGCGTAACAGATAATTATAGTTTGACATTCTTATAACTGGGGATTCTGACGTAATAGAATACTTCCATAGTTTAACAGGTTGACAGTTTTTTTACCTGATATTTCTAGCAGAAACAAAATATAATTTAAGTTTTTATCTTGCAGAACAAAACACTAAGACATATCTTTTAAAGCAGTTATAGTAGCGAGTATGAAATATTCAGAATACAATGATTTTCAGTCAGAGCTGTTCTTTCTTTTCGTGACATAAAAAGTGTCTTAATTAACTCGATGTTTGGAGTTTCTACTTCGGCAGGTTCACAAGACTGAACTCGATAAATTAGGGCTGTTTTATTCAGACTTTTAATATTACATTTCAGAGAATGACACTCCCAGTCGAAATAAAAATTCGTAACATCACATGGACGACGTTTTAATATGACATACACTTCTAACGAACATATGAGAAGATGAAAGTTTTTTGTTTTTTTTTACTTTTAACCAACACCGCAAATAGCAGTCAAACTTTATCAGTTGCAGTGAACGTGTTTGTAAGAAATCGAACCCAGGATTTCAACAATGTAAGCTCGTAAACTTACCGCTTTCCTATCAGTGGACAGATTGTAGAGATACATTTTTAGATTTATTTAAATTAGCGTTCTAACATAACGAATCCTACTTCAAAGTTTCAATGATCTATGTGTATAGATCCATATCACTACAACTTTCTAAACCGCGTTGCTACTGTATTCACATAAATCAGGTTATCTTCTCTGTAAAATGTCGCTTCAGAAAAATGTGTTCGTGGCAAACAGCTGTAGCGTTTTACAACAATGAGAAGTGTGTGCAGCTTGTCGTATTAAACAGCTACGAAACACTGTAACCGAAGTCTAAAACCGTTCTTATGAGATAGGAATAACACTTAATAACTGTGTCGAATTCAACATAAACATCGAAAGGGGTACAATGAAAACATGGTGCAATACCTTATAACATATGATAACAGTAGGGAATTTGAAGTTACAGATAACGGATAGCTATAACATCTGATAATAGTACAGAACTAAAGCTACAGGGAATGGATAGCCGTAACACCTGATAACAAAACAGAACTGAAGCTATGTCCTTCGGTGGGACAGCAGTGCGTTTACGAATTTACAACGCAAAAAACCGAGGTTCGATTCCCCACGGTGTACATAGCAAATAGCCCAAAACAAAATAACCAACGAACGTGGCGCCACAGAGAACGGTTATCTATTAGATGTGACAAATTGTTATGCGGCATATCGATCTTTAACTTTGGAACCTTAAAGTGCAGAATTCTCAAGTGGTTTTCTTGCTCTTGTGTTGGGCAGTGAAGAAGAATATTCAAGGCTCTATTCGCGATATGCGGATAGAGCCTTGAATTTCAACTGTGGATGCGTTATAAGTATGGGAGCTACTTTCGCTTTCCAGTTATGGTATAGAAGTATAACATGGAATTTTTATTTCTGTAATGTTAATATTTGATTCGAAACTGATTATTTGTATTAAACACGATAAATATTTCGCATCACACGGGATCAAGAAAGCCTTTGATTTGTTTTTTCGTTATTCTCAAAGTTAAGTAATTTCTTTTAGTTTTCTCTGAAGACACTGCTATATAAAGTTATGGTAATGCCCTGTCTTTATTTTACTGATAACATCTAGAAATAATGATCCCACCAGTGTGAAATAAGAACCAAGAATCACGTGGTATCACAGATAAATTCGGAAAATGCGACGTTTCGTTTTAGATGGTTTGTTTGTTTGTTTTTTGGTATTTTGAGCAAAGCTACTCGAGGGCTATCTGTGCTACCCGTCCCTAATTTAGCAGTACTAGGCTAGAGAGAAGCAGCTAGTTATCACCACCCTCCGCCAACTTTTAGGCTACTCTTTTACTAACGAATAGTGGGATTAACCGTAACATTATAACGCCCCCACGGCTGAATGAGCGAACATTTTTGGTGCGACAGGGATTCGAACCCGCGACTTTCGGATTACGAGTCGAATGCCTTAACCCACCTGGCCATATCGGACCTGTTTTTTGCTCAAAGTAGTTGTTTTTGACTTAAACTTAGCTTGTGTGCATTCAGCACTATTTCTAAGTATCTTGTTTTGTCCAGTCTTCTGTTTAGTAGACTTATCTGTTATGGCTTTCGAGTAATTCAGTTCACATGAATGTACCACAGAGTTAAAAGTGGCCGTATAATAGGTGGAAGCTGTTCTTGAGTGGTTGTACTCTTCTTGGTGAACGACTCTAAATTTAGGATGGCTATGTCCAAACCTGTTCGTTTAGTCCATGCATCGCAAAAGATGTAGCTCAATACGTGAATACCAAATACTGAAACAGTAAATATCGAATAGTTTTGGGATATATATACGTTGGGGGTTAAAAAGTTTGAAACTGTGGAATGTATAATAACGGTACGGAATGTTTGTATAATAGAAAACAAGTTCACCAATTGTACAAGATATGAAGCTATCGCTCAGGCAACTGGCACTATCTACATTAAAATAAGGAATCATATAGCACAGTAGACAAAGCTGTCATAAAAGTAATAAAGTAACGTCTAACACAGTTTTGAGATTCCAGAATGATATATAAAACGGTGTTTTATTTGCACTGTAGGTTGTAAACGGGCACCAATCGGTATGGAAGTTTGATAACAGGAGAGATACACTAATAATTTAAAGTAATAAAAAATATATATAAATCCTTCACGTCTTCATGGTTTTCGATTAATACAATAACTGGAAAGCAAAATACTTGTTTAATAATGGCTAAATAGTTTTATTAAAAATAAACAAAAATACTACTACTACAACGTTAATGAATGTTTTATAACCTGAAAATTACTTCAAATCGTAATTTGAATTTATGTTAAGAACAAAACCCGTAAACTTCGAGGCTGAACTACAATATTTTGTGAGAGTTTTATCGAATTTCAAATACAGGTGTCGTGCGTTCAAGTTTCGGTAGACTGCAGGCAAACAACTTACATATGTAAAGTTACTACGCGTTTCAAGACCAAAACAAACAGTGTTTGTAATCTTTTAGGAATTTAAATCGATTTTCATTCTTTCCAAGGCACATGAAACAGTGACAGTTATAAAACAACTAGAATGAATCCCTGTATTCTCCAATTATACTTTTTATTGTTTACAACTTCAGAATATAACCTTGAACTTCTGGATTTAGAAAACGCTCATACAAAGTGTTTACACACTTTAGTAACTTAGAGAACAGTTGCCTAGCAATGCAGAATATTATTGCAAAAAGGGTGTTTTGTCAGCAAAACTACGGAACGCTTAATGAGACAAATTTAGTTCCAAAAATTTTACAATTAACTGAACAGTTGCTTGTCATTAGCGTAGAACGAAATTGATACTACGATTCATTTCTCATGGCAGCTACTATGAATTTCGCTTCGTGGTTTGTTGCAGGTTTTATCTCGCTTTTTTATAATTATTTAACCGAGACGATAAATGATATTTTACAAGTGAGGAGCATATTTGAAACCACTGGTGTCAAAAATACGAAAAGTACATTCAGCTCCTTTAAATAAAGGGGGTAAAAGTATATCTTAGAAAAATATTTTATGTTTCATTTGCGGATCATTTTAATGATAGACGCAGGATTCTTATCGACTGAAACATTGTTCAAAGAATAGCAAGTGACTTGATATCGGAATGTTCTCGAATTTTTATTTCCATATCATCTTAAGACGTGGTTAAGGCGGCCGACAGAGGGTAGCAGGTTCGAATCCCTGTCACACCTAACATACTCAACCTTTCAGTCGTAGGGGAGTTATAATGTGTCAGATAGCCCTCGTGTAGCTTTGCGCGAAATTAAAAAACAAACAATTAGTTTCAAAGTATTTGAGTCGCCCTCTAATATTTTTAGGTATTATTTGGTTTCACAGTACCAAACATGCTGGCCCGGCGTGGCCAGGTGGTTAAGGCACTCGACCCGTAATCTGAGGGTCGCGGGTTCGTATCCTCGGTACAGTAAATATGCTCGTCCTTTAGCTGTGGGGGCGTTATAATGTGACGGCCAGTCCCACTATTCGTTGGTAAAAGAGTAGCCCAAAAGTTGGGGGAGGGTGGTGATGACTAGCCGCCTTCTCTCTAGCCTTGCACTGCTAATTTAGGGACGGGTAGCGCAGATAGCTCTTGTGTAACTTTGCAAGAAATTGACAAACAAGCAAGCAAACAAACAAACAATTGTCACATTATAAAGTGTGCAATTTAAATACACAAACAATACTGATACCTGACAGAAAAATGCATTAACGTGGTTTCATCTAGCTTTTAATCATGTGTACGGGTGATTGTATTTCAGGTTTATTTTATTTTCACTAAAGATGTGTGTGTGTTTTTCTTATAGCAAAGCCACATTGGGCTATCTGCTGAGTCCACCGAGGGGAATCGAATTCCTGATTTTAGCGTTGTAAATCCGTAGGCTTACCGCTGTACCAGCGGGGAACTTCACTAAATGTAACAAGTTGCCAGTACTCGTCGCTAGAAGATTCTAGACTTTATCGAGCAGAAGGATTAACTGTTACACTTGTCACGCAACCACATCACAGCTGAAAATGCAATGCGTGTTTGGTAGCACCATGCCTGAAGCCCGAGACTCTGGGTCCATAGTTCAATGCCCTAACAGCCATCCAATATTCTCTGAGAATTTCGGAAACTTTTAAAGGATCTATTAGAGAAGAAATTGGCACAGAAAACAAAATGAATATTATATGAAATTAGCTGATTAATGTCAAGTTTCAGAAGAGAACAAAACGGATTATACATCTCACTTAGAGGGCAGGGAGGCAAGGATATTTCCTTTGGACTTTAGGCCTCGAGAGGGGTCATGAGCGTAACCAACAAATGGGTGGGGAACATATGAAATTATTGTAGGATGTTTAAATGAAATCTATCTGCTCTTTCAACCACATATACGTACATGTAGCGTCATTTAAAAAACTATTGGGGAGGGGCACGTACCAGTTTTTCCCCAGGGGTCATGAATTCAATATCCAGTAGTTTTTATCCTATTTAGTACTCCATGTTGTGTTTAGGATCGTATTGTAGAAGCGTCGCTAGGTGTTTTAAAAGTTTCGAAACTCGGATCCATAGGCGCGGACATAGCCATCACAGTTTTTCACTGTTTTTTTTTTCAAGATACTAACTGGGGATTCTCTTCATTTTCAAGTAGAAGAGGGACACAGTCCCCGTGTTCCAGAGCTTAGCGAAACTTCTGTCTAGAAGACAACACTAACAGCACATGAGGCATAAATTACATTGTTGCTAACGAAAATGTTAGTAGTGGAAGGAATTTCAACTAGTAACAAATACAGTAATATAATTAATTATTCATTATATGAATGCCAATGCTGATAACTGCTAAACGATTCACACGAGTGATGATGTTATCATATGAAATACATAACTGAAGATAAGTTCCTATTGACTTGTATCCATTATCCATGATAATAAGTTTTTATTTGGAAGAAAATAACCCCAATAAGGAAAGGGTTAACCCTTAAAATGAACTTTGAAGCCTAACTTAAGCTTTAAGTTAAGTATGTGTTTCTTCCCAGTTGGTCAGTGGTAACTTCGAAGACTTACAATTCTAAAATCTGGATTTAAATCCCCCTTCAATGAATAGATTGCAAATAGTCCATTATGTAGCCTTGTACTACGAAAAAAATAACAGCAAAAATTGTCAAACAAGTCAAACGTGTAAACTTAGACATATAAATTTCGCATATCTTGTACAACGTCGCGCCTGATTTGGCTTGAATTTCACATGATAAAAAATATATATTTAGAAAACACATATATCCTTTTATTAACTATTTATTTCTAAAACAATTTACTAATTATCAAGTTTCCACGAGAGCAACTAAAATGTAAAGAACGATTAACCAATCACAGAGTTTGCCACTAAATGTAAGACTGCGTTCATTTTTCAGTTTTCGCGCAAAGCTATACAAAAACTATTTCGCATAGCTGTTCCTAATTTTGAACTGGCAGATAAGTTAGAAGGTAGCTTGTCAATACCACATACAGTTAACTTTTGCATTGCTTTTAATTATCCGAACAGTAGCTTTCTACATTATTTAAGATTTCTAGTAGTATAACTGCTTATGCTAAACTAGCCGATTACCCATGACGACAGTGCATTAGATCCGCATGTAACGTATTCATGACGTCACACCTACACCTTGAGAATGGAGAAAATAAAGTTCTCCCTGACGGAAAACAGAGGCGAAACTGGAAAATCGTGACCCCGTTGCAAATATACATGCAATGAGGATAAAATTTTCGCAAAGTTGGAAGTTGCATATCACTTAATAAAAGGTTTTTCCAGTATCACATAAGCAAGAGCGCCATTATAGTATGATTTTCGATGTTTAGGTCGCACAGATCTTCTCAGAAACGCAACCGTTCAGCTCGGTTCGTTTCCTTATATTCATCGGTCAAACTTTCAAGTATTCCTCCTTCTTCAGTAAATTAAGGCTAATGATAGGCAAAGTTAGGGGTGTGGACATTTTGAGAGATGAATGTGTGTTAAAGGGAAAGGAGGTGGTAACAGTAGTAGACAAGCCTAAGTCTCCCAGTGACTTGTGTCAACAACATAGCCATTTCTACAGGTAAATTCTTTGCTCATAATATTACATTGGACTACAGTTAAATATTGTTTCATAAACAGTCTGCCTTACGTTATATATGTCTCCCCCCACCTTTAGGTATACATATGTATATGTAATTTTAAAATTTTCTGTACATACTGAACATGTCTTAATACAGATTGTCAGTCAAAAAAGCCGCTAGTTTCTTCTTTCTCTAGTTACTTGGGTGTTAAACATACTATCTTGTAGGATATTTTACTGTAATGTCAAACATAGTGTAATAAAATAGAAAATATTTTCTACTGGCAGGTCAAGTGATACCTAAGGGTTAAAATATTCCTCGTTTTATAGAAAGAGTGATCATCAGTCATATAGCTATGGCATGTTCACTGAGAAGAATCATATTGTTGTCATTACATAATGCTTTGTTTTCTTATTCTGTAATAAAATGATTTAGTGAGAGTTGAAGAAATATAATTCACTTTTGCTACAGATAGATTCAGAAAGCACCCAAACGATACATTTGTTACTGTCTTTATTCATCTTGGAGTATGTGGAAGAAACGTTATTTTATCATGTTTAATTTGCGTCCAGTTCGTATAATTCATATTTTTATCTTGTAATATATTTTCTAGCAGACCTTGTGTTATTCTGCAACTCCTGAATAATTACCTGACCGGGAATCGATGAAACGAAATAGACCACATCTATAAAACTACGGCATTAGTAGTGATACGAACAACATTTTATATGTAATGCATATAGATGTCTGGGGAAAGAAGCTTCAAATTACATGTGTTGGTAACAATGGGTTTGATTTAATAAAATGTCATAAGATTCAAACTCTCAATAACAGATATAGGGCCCGGCATGGTCAGGTGAACTAAGGTTTTCTACTCGTAATTTGAGGGTCGTGGGTTCGAATCCCCATCACGCCAAAAGATGCTCGTCCTTTCAGTCACGGTTAATCCCACTATTCGGTGGTAAAAGAGTAGCTCAAGAGTTGGCGGTGGGTGGTGACAACTAGCTGCCTTTCCTCTTGTCTTATCCTGCTAAATTATGGACGGCTGGCGCAGATAGCCTTTGAGTAGCTTTGCACCAAATTCAAAACAAACAAAGTAACCAAATGTCAAAATATTGAGTTTCCTAAGTCTACATTTACTTTTACATAATACAAAAATGTTTTGTTTGTCACACAGAGACTCTACATGAAATCATTTGTTATTCTTTTGTAAATAGACGTGCAGAAGAATTGCATAATGAATTATTATCCGTAAGAGTGTTGACTTAGTAGTGATGTAAACATATATATATATATTTATGTCTTATTCTACAGGCTTCTGGGGCTGTTGGTGACACTACATCGTCTGGAGGCAGAAGTCTTGTTGCTTTTAGATGTTACCTGTATAAAAGAGTTAGTGAAAAGCATCTTTTAAGACAAAAGTGGTCAAAATGTTTGTTTCACATAAGGTCAGACAAGATGACAAACACTCAAAGATACTGCAGAAATTTGATGGAACGATATTAATTCCCTAATGTTCAATCACTGGGAGTATGACTCATGTGGTTGGTTTCACTAAGAGTGGCATCAACCCACACACATAACAAAAGGTCTCTTAAATCGTATTTTAAGAAAGCAGTAATGGTCACAACAAGGAGCTTCACCTTTTCAGTAAACATCACTGGAAACGCATATCAGTTAATAAAAAAAAAATGTCTTGTCAAAAGGGAAAGTTTGCAAACCGTCTATCTGACGGAAATAGTGAGGAAAGGTTGATTTCTTTTACAAAAGAGGAAATTTGTCAATTATTGGAGGCTGCTAAACTCGAGAATGATGATAAAATGTTGCTTAATCAACATTAAAACGAATGAATAACATAAGGTGTAACGTATCATCACATTTGCTATAGAGAATACACACGCAACGATTTAAGCTGAAGAATGAGACCTAAGGAAAGAACCTACGAACCTAAGAGAAGGCTTTAAATGTACTTGGTAAAAACGTAGAGGTAATCGCAATAAACAACGTCAAGGTAACAAGTATGTTATATTTGGTGACTAAATGTAAAGATCTCTTATAAGCTAAAGGGACTGATGTTCAAACATAAATATTTTCTAAGCTAAGGAAACAAATTTAAAAGAGATGTGTAGATACTATGGATTTTTGGAGAACCCAAGATAAAGTACAGCCAAAACAAGTTCACTCAAAAGCAGATCCAAACGGTCAAATTGTTGAAACGTATTTTTTTAGCATTTGTCTATCTATTTTGACATGACCACTGTAAATGTCTGTCCAGTTGAGTTACCTTGAACTGATGACTAGTAAAACTTGTCGAAATGTTGTACATCTGTTGTTTGTAATAAAGTTTCTTTATTCTGGATGGCTATTTTTGTACCTTGGGAACATTGTCCAAGCTGTTTAACTGATGTGTCGCATAAGGTACTTTACAGGCTAAAAATATTAAAAATAAAACAATACCATAAAGTGCTTGAATTATTCTAAATCTGGGATGACTTTTTTTTATCCTACTGATGAGACAAGTGCTGCTGATACTAGTCTCGTTATATATTGAAGTAAATTGTTCGAAAACACAAACGAGTTAGAGAAACTATCATTAAATATGCTGTTTTAGAAAATAATTACATACTTTTAAAAATTTATGGTTGTTTTAGGACAAATTTAAAGTTGAGTTCAACCATACTTTTTGCTTCGAAGATTTTAGAAATGTCAAATATGCAGTCCATGAGGTAAACTAACGTAATATTTTACCAATGTCTGCATTAGAATCAAGAACTCTTGCTCTCGTTGGGGGGGGGGATAGGGTCTATCCTAGCCAATAATCGTACAGCTCGAGCCTTTTTGAAGTGGTCATTGTATCCTCGACGGCTGCCTGCACTTACAACCGAGTGATGTTGTAATACGAACAGGTTTTAATAGAGGCACATATAGTTGCTTAAAGAGACATTAATTTTTGACGTCAACGAGCGTTCGTTACAACAGAGGCTAATTATAGTTGTTCAAGAAATCTATGACCAAACCTTTTTACAATGCCTTCTCTCTTTCACATTTTACGAGTAGATTGTTTATTTAGTTTTCCATTGGCCGAGCTCGATGTACTCTAAAAGTGTAGATTTTCTAGGCAAACCTTTCTTTGCACAGTAGTAAACGATATTTATGCTCGAGTTTTAAAGTGCGCAAAATATAAGTGTAGTGGATGTAATAGGTAAGCTTTCTTCTTCTTGTTATCAGTATGTGTATCTATTTTCATCAAAAATGTAACATATGTTTTACTTGCAAATAAAAGCGTATGTTTATTCTGTCGAGAAGGTTTCGATTATACTAGCGCTTGTATGTAACAAAGTTGTTTCTTTGTGGTGTGTGTGTAAAAAGTTATGTATTTGAAGGTCATAATTTGTCGAAGATATAAATGTCTACTACTAGATGGACCACAGATTTATTGTCTTTGACCATTACACTTTTTATATGAACAATAATTCAACAAAACACATACAGAGGTAAGGAACACACAAGAACTGGTGCTGCAAATATTATATTTTCCACATATGAAAGACTGAAGTGATTATGTATGTTTCTGTGTGTGTGTGTGTGGTGGTGGTTGGGGACTACCATATTTATTAGTTGTGATCTATTCTCACATTCTCGAAATAATATGACACAAACAGAACTGCATGTAAGCTAAAAGCATCATAAACCATAAGCATATTAACACACTTAAAACACACACAAACAACGTGTGACTTCATGACACTTTATTAGCACCAACTCTTATTATCGAATAAAATATTGTAACTGAGGGAACCGTAAACCAATATTATACGCTGCAATATGACATCTACAAAATCAACTGGTAACCCAAAGATCTCTTTCTAGTAGCATATTCAATACACGTATGTCAATATGAACTATAATAAATAATTATTGTTGAATTATTGCTAACCCTTAAACTAAGATCTGCACTCATGAAAAAATAAACCTCGGACGGCTGGTATGGGTATTAACACTTTTACTAATAAAGCAGAGAACAACGTCCTGAAATACATTTTTACTTCGAGTGGGTTTCTCGTCATCACGAAAAATTAACCTCGTTAAACTATATATTTTTTAGCTATTTTCTAAAACTGTTTTTCACCTTTCCATGAAGGCATTATTCGATTCTTGCCTTATCATCAAAATTAGTTCGACAGGTCTGTAAGTGTGTGTTTGTGTGTATTTTCTTATAGCAAAACCACATCGGGCTATCTGCTGAGCCCACAAAGGTAATCGAACCTCTGATTTTAGCGTTATAAATCCGTAGACTTACCGCTGTACTAGCGGTGGGAGGCAGGTCGGTAAGTAATAACATTCATTAACGGGTGTGATGCCACAATATATTCCTCGTGGTTTAATTTGTCCTGCACAATAAGAATGACAATCAATCGAATATCGCGAAAGGTGAGTGGCAGGGTGCTGCTGAGCTGTTGCTTTCCCTCTGGCAAGTAATTCAATATTAGAAAAGGTGGAAGTTAGTTTTAGCAGCTTTGCCATAATAGAAAATTAAAATTTTTAATTATTGTAAAAAATTGCACTGAGAAATGTTATCAGAAATTTCGACTTTGTAAACTTCCTTTACTTCCAGTGATTTCTCTCTCAGTTGAATAAACCATGTGATAACTTAAAACTATTACGCCGTCCAGCCGATTCTGTGAGGATTGTTTGTGTGGTTTGGATTTCACGTAAAGCTAAAGGAGAACAATCTGAGCTAGCCATTTCCAATTTAGCAGTGTAAGACTAGAGAGAAGGCGGTTAGTCATCATCATACATCGCTAACGAATAGTGGGATTACCGTCACATTACAATACCCCTGCGGCTGAAATGGCGAGCATGTTTTGGTGTTACGAAGATTCAAACCCGGAACCCTCAGAATGCGAGTCGAGCGCCCTAACCACCTGACCATGCCGGGTCTCTTACTCAATGTACTAGAAATGCAACGGACGTAACCAAGAATATTTTATGATATAATCCTTACAGACCTAGCCATCGATACGCATGTTCGAATCCCTGTTCCATTAAACATGCTCGCCTCGTGGGGGCGTTATAAAGTAACAGTCGGCGGTGGGTGGTGATGACTAGTTGCTTTTCATCTAGTCTTACACTGCTAAATTAGGGACGGTTAGCGCAGATAATCCATGTGTAGCTTTGCGTGAAATTAAAAAAAAAATACATTGGGTAGATTATGAAAACAAGTTAGGTACTAAACCATTTTAGTTGTTCACAGAAACTTTGAAATTCGTATAAGAATAATTAGCCTCCATACACTCAGAAAAGGACATAATGAAGAAAAACTGGCTTCGAAAAAGAATGTTTGTTTATGTACTATTTGACATGAAACACGTATATTCTGTAAGAATATATTTTACCTCGATTCAAGTCCCAAGGTAAATGGAAATTCAATAGAATCCACCGCCACACGAGCTCTGTCTTGTTTTTTAGACCGAACAACTACCGTGTTTCTCCGATAATAAGACCTACCCATAAAATAAGACCTAGTGTGATTTTTGGGGATAGTTTTAATATAAGCCCTACCCTTAAAATAAGCCCTAGATAAGAGTGGCAGGAAGAGGAACGAAATAAAAAAAATTAATTTATTAATTAGTTTAATAGTTAGTTAATTAGTTTGTTTAAGTATTAATCAGTTAGTTTAATAGTTTAATAATAGTTTATTTTAAATGGTTAGTTTAATAGTTTTACTTTGTAACTTCATTTTTTTAATATATCAAAATAAGACATCCCCCGAAAATAAGCCCTAGTGTCATATTTTGGAGTGAAAATTAATATAAGCCCTGTCTTATTTTCGGAGAAACACGGTATATTAAGTACAGCTTTTATGACGCTTACAGCTGGAAATCTGGTGCATTTTCAGGAACATTACAAATCTAATTTTTGGCCTACAGCTCAACATACAAATCGTTATGTCACACACACATACACCCTGCTCAGTGGAACTAAACACACGTAAAGAGAAGAGCAGTGGCGGCGCCAGGATATTTTCGTTGGAAGGGGGGGTTGAGGTAAATTGTGAAGGGGCTTCCCAAAGTGCCATCAAAATGAAGTATAGATGATAAATTATAATAATGTAAATACCACGGTACATTTCAGAAAGGTGTGTTATTTTGAACTGCGTTTTCAATGCAGTTTTCATTGGAAACTTATACTCTGATTAATAATTCATTATTACAAATTAGAAATAATCTGTTTATGAAAATATGCGTATATGTAAAAGAGGAAGCTCACCTAAATTCCACCCAAGGTAATACATAATAATAAAGAAAATCAAGATTAGCTTAGATTGAACATTTAATATACCATTAAGAATAAATCAAAAGAAATATAACATAAAGACATAGTTTAAATAGCAGAAACGAATTATCCCATGTGAAGTTAATACACTCTGAGGAAAAGTAAGGTCACTATCAGGCTAACTATCTCTCATCATGTTGTGTTTATAGTCAATATTACTTAAAAACAATGCGTCTGTTCTGGTGATTGGCAGCAAACGTGTCTATACAGTATCAATATTGAGTTGTTTTGTCCTCCTGTAGTTTACTGATATGACAGGTTGTTGGTGTGGTTGTAACCACTGCTGTTGCGCAAGTATGTCTTGAGAAGCTTTAGATATGAGAAACTTCTCTCACCGGCTAAATGCTTCATAGTTTTGACCTATACACAATACACTTATACATGCATGCTATGTTTTACTTTTCAATAAAAGATAAATGAAATTAATGGGTAAATACCTGTGAAACCTTTGGTTTATCAAGTAAAATCCCTGATGATCTGTTGTAACTTAAAATCAACGTGGTTGTCTAATCTTCGTCAAAGCTCAAGATAGAATGGTATTACGCAGGGAGCGGCAATACAGTACATGAGTTTCAGTGCATTCAGTACGTTGCTATGAGACGAATGACACATACTTCCGTCTTTATGAAGACGTTGAGTTCTATGTCTCTTTGAGCCCCCTAAGCCCCCCTTGGCGCCGCCACTGGAGAAGAGTAAAATGCTGACGATTGTTATAAATGTATCAAGTTAAAATTCAAAGAATAAGAATACAGAAAATATTAAAAACGTAAGGTTTAAGAAATTATAACAGGAATAATAAGACACTAGACTCGTAATCTGAGGGTCGCGGGTTCGGATCCCCGTCACACCGAACATGCTCGCCCTTTCAGCCGTGGAGGAGTTATGATGTGATGGTCAATCGCACTATTCGTTGGTAAAAGAGTAGCCCAAAAGTTGTCGGTGATTGATGATGACTAGCTGCCTTCCCTCTAGTCTTACACTGCTAAATTAGGGACGGCTAGTGCAGATAGCCCTCGAGTAGCTTTGTGCGAAATTCAAAAAACAAACAATTTACGAAACCTCTTGACGTGTTTAAAAAAAAAGTTTATTTATTTATGATTTTAGCGCAAAGTACGCAATAGACCATCTGCATTATTCCCATCGTAAACAATAAAACCCCAATGTTTCGCATTGTAAGTCAGCTCACTTATTGATGACTCATCTTTAGGCTGATTATTTGGCAATAAATTGTTTCTTGTTCAATTTTTTTACTGCTGATGTCTGTCTAGTAACAAAACTGAAGGTTTCGTGTTGTTTTCTCTGAAACTTTTGGAAAATTTTCGTTGGCAATCTACTCTCGTTGGAATTTGATCAATTGAAAGTTACGTCCTTCCTTCCAAATTGCTTCCATCTTATTAAAGAAACCTTCCAAACACTTTATAAAGGTTGGCATAATGGCGGAGCTGAATTATTTTAAAGTAAAAAATAATTCAATCGTATGTACGTAAATAATTGTTGTAGACTTGTTGAAAAGGCAACAAAAAGTTGTTTTTCTGATCGACCAGTGTTACTTCAAGGTTTCAAACATCGATAATGCAGAGTTAGCGTTTTTGTAAGGCTTTAACCAAGAAATTGCTTCATCTAATACTTGTGTGTTCTCAACTTTGCTTCCATTCGTCAGGAAATGTATACCTGAATACCATCAATTGAAAAAGATTAGCACAAGTGTTGTTATAATAAATGAGTTTATCTACTGGGTATAAAGGGAAACTAATATTTTCCTCTCAAGAAAAATGAATATTATAATGTTAGAATTACCACGTAAATAGAACAGCCGTTCCTAATTTTGAGCTGACAAACTTGAGAGAAAGCAGTTAATCAGATACGCCTACAGTCAACTCTCAGGCTAACATTATCTGACCTAACAGTGGGATTTATAACTTAGCCCTAGCCCCTAAGCACGGAGCGCATTTTTGTGGCAAAAGCTAAGAGTCTTAAATCTTTTGATTCACAGTCCAAATGCGCTAACCCCTAGACCACGTTCGACCAAGTTGGTGTAATGAACAGTTTTATAAAAAAGTAATGAAAATCGAGATGGGCTTGACAACAACGATATGGCGACAGTCGAAACTCTCAATCCTTGTTACACTAGTGTCATTTGTCCTTTCAAACAAGTAATAGCAAAAAGAAAATCGTTCTGAAGGTACAGCATGCGTGATATGTTAGTCCATTTGACAGAATAAGCGACGCTGAAATCGTGACGTAATGAAAACAAACAGCAATTATTTCCACAACTAAATAACTTTAATGTTTCTTTAAAATTACCTCGATATTCGTAACGACTGGATAATGAATTGGCCACTCGTGCTCTGAAAGTTCCATTACAAAGCTACAATAGTTAAAAGATTAGACACGCATTCGTATTCACTTGTCTTTCTTTTGTTTCTTTACTGACAACGGCTTCTGCGTTTCCACAAAGTAACACCAGGCTCGTATCAATCATATATGTATATATATACAGTATAAATGTTTTCTGCTGTACATGGGCATCTATTAATTTTGTAAGTATACTTGTGTTTATTCATATTTATGGTCGCAATAATTAGTTATACGCATTTGCCGAAATACACACACAAATTTACCGCTAGTTTGGACGTATCTTAGGTAGAGTTAAGTTTTTGAAATGTTCGTACGCAATTTTATGCTGATTTCTTATTGTACGAAAAGCAATAACAAGAACTATATATGTATATGGTGGTGTTTTTATATATAATGTTTGAATTCTGTCGTTATTGTTAAGCGCAAAACTGCACATTAAACATCTCTTTTGTATTTATCTCACCAGGAATTTTAGCATCATAAATCCTCGAGTTTACTGCTGAGCTAGACAAGTATTAAATGACATTGGAACCTTTTCTATACGACATCATTATTGATAATGATCATAAAAAAAAAGAATTTTTTTTTGGTGTTTGATATTCACTAACTACCTTGAAGAAGACTGCTGTTGTGTTCTGACGTAACTCAAAATCGTCTTTAAGACACAGCCTCGTCTTTAAGGAACAACAGTTTAGGAAAATCGCCAAGTACGATGAAATGCAACACGTAACTTTGTGTTTCTTTAACTTTTGCGTTGTGGCATCAAACTATTTTAAATATAACATAATATCTCAACCTGTATATACTCCGTCATCGTCTGTGAAATACGAGCTAAGAAGAAATTTTAATATATTTTTCAATTGTTGGTCCATTAAGATTATTAGTACCTAACCTACTTTAGTGAGAATACGTGGTTTCGTGTATTAGGCCAATTGACTCTAAAATGTTTGTTTTTTTGTTTTTGAATTTCGCGCAAAGCTAATCGAGGGCTATCTGCGCTAGCCGTCCCTAATTTAACAGTGTAAGACGATAGGGAAGGCAGCTAGTCATTACCACCCACCGCCAACTCTTGGGCTACTCTTTTACTAACGAATAGTGGGATTGACCGTCACTTTATAACGCCCCCACGACCCTCGGATTACGAGTCGAACGCCTTAACACACTTGGCCATGCCGGGCCCCAGTTCAAAGGGTAACTGGAATTTGTAATATTAAAACAAAGCATATTATTATGTAATATTAAAACTAGGACAAAGTAAATTATTATGTAATATTAAAACTAGAACGAAGTAAGTTATTATGTAATATTAAAACTAGGACAAAGTTATTATGTAATATTAAAACTAGAACGAAGTAAGTTATTATGTAATATTAAAACTAGAACGAAGTAAGTTATTATGTAATATTAAAACTAGGACGAAGTAAGTTATTATGTAATATTAAAACTAGAACGAAGTAAGTTATTATGTAATATTAAAACTAGAACGAAGTAAGTTATTATGTAACATTAAAAGTAGGACAAAGTAAATTATTATGTATTATTAAAACTAGAACGAAGTAAGTTATTATGTAATATTAAAACTAGAACGAAGTAAGTTTTTATGTATTATTAAAACTAGGACAAAGTAAGTTATTATGTAATATTAAAACTAGAACGAAGTAAGTTTTTATGTATTATTAAAACTAGGACAAAGTAAATTATTACCATAAACATTATCAGTAAGTTATTATGTAATATTAAAACTAGAACGTTTTTATGTATTATTAAAACAGTTAAAGTAAGTTATTAATATTAAATCATACACTTGATTATTAATATGTTCTGAATTGCACGCGACTACTCACTCAGCCTTCGCTCTCAAATGAACATTTCGTAGATGTTACAGGCTTAGTATCAATGTTGATAAGGCTTTGACAGAATATGATGCGTCTCACACCAGAATTAAACACCCATCCAAACAAGCAAACATAAACACACACGCATATATGTAGTTGATGAGATTGAAGTCAAATGAACTCGTAGGCCACTGCTTTCGATAAATATTTAAGTCAATTATATTAGCACTTGGCAATATAATACGTCAAAGAATGAGAGCACTATAATCCCTGTCATTAATGGTACCATCTCACAAGATATAGAAGTCAAACCTTTCTCACGCCAAGCTCACACTACGGTCCGATGTATCACGTTCATGCGGCACAATATTTTTTTTACAGACGTGTTGCAATTCATTGACTGTGTGCACTTGGCTCCATTGCAAGCGCGCTATGTTTTGCTTCGTTATGAACTTAATGAGTCGCATTTTCTTTTAGCAGAAATTCTGGCCTCATGAAATATCTTTTTAACTATATTCAGTTGCGGCTGCGAACATTGAATTCGGCCTCGGAGCCTGTACTGTAGATCGTCGACGATGTAGAACTGACAGATATTAAATGTTTAATGGTGTTATGGATGGTGATCTGTCATTTAGATTAGTTTAGAAACAGCTCGAAATTTTATTTATTGTTTTAGCTGTTTTCTACTGTCTGAAGAAAACGTTATATAATATTTGAAATATATAAAGTATTGACGTTACCAGCTTTTTGCTATCATAACTCACTTAGAAAATGAGCTGTTTAAGACACTGAAAACAAATCTCAAGCCAAGTCTATCCTTCGATTTACCACTTGTCACTTAGTTAGAGCAGTCTATTTCGGATAATTCCACCCCTAATTAGCAAAAGTCGGCAAGAATAGACAGAAAAAGAGACATTCTTAGGTTCTTAAACTGGTGAGCAGTATATCAGATGTGTATGGTGTACTTAGTTGTATTTTGCTCACCATAGAGAATCTGTATTTAAGTTAAAGAATGTTTATTAACAATGCTAATAATGTATTAGGTGCGCTGTTTGGAATGCTAAAATCCTATACATATAGATTTACTGTGCTGCGTAAAATACAACTAAATTCATTATACGTACACTAAACAGTCCATCACTTTAAAAAAACTACTTTTGTATTTTTTTTAACATTGCTCTTATCCACGGTTATTAATAATGGTTAAAATCCCCGAAACTGGCATAAATAGAGTGGTGACAAGTGGTAAATCTGATAGATTCGGTTTCGTATCCATTTTTTTCCAAATTACGCTAATGAAACTTCGAAACACTTAGAATCAATTCGTGACAGGTTGCTTGTATTGACTGCTTTCCACACGTGTGATGGCTTTGAATGTCAGCTAAATAATCAAATATTTTGTGTGTCTTAACCATGTTCGTGAACACTTTAGAGTTCTCTGAGCTCTAGTACTTACTTTAAGCGGACTACTGACACATAGATGTCCCAGATTAGAAGATACATACATATATACACATAGTACACACTGAATGAACAATCATTTGCATATCAGTTCACATAACTTTGCTTGTTGAGTTTCGCACTTAAGATACTGCGCTAACTTTGATCCGTTTCTAACTTTGAAGCGATAAACTGGAAGGAAATCACTGAATCAATACCTCTTACTTTCAACTCTTTACCTTCGAATAGTGGGACTTACCATCAAATTTATAATATTCCTGTTGTTGAGAAGCCAAGCATATTCGGTGACGGGATTCAATCCCGCGGTCTGCAAATTGTGAGTCAATTACTTTAACCATCATGCCATGCGAGGCTCTAAAATGATGTTTGTTTTAGCGTAAACCTACAACTTTGCAAAACTGCCCTCTGTCCATCACAGGGAATCGAACTTGGAATTTTAGCGTTGTAAGTACGTAATCTTATCACTGACCCAAAAGAAGAACTGGCTATCAGATACCCGTGTTTATTAAGAATAAGCTGAAAGCAAATGAAGGCAGTGGTCATGTCTTGTCATAACTATTACATTATGAATTCCGATTATTTCTAACATTGCTATTTAGATGTTAGAATTATTTTCTTTGTTTGCTTATTATTTTTTCTCAGTAAGCCATATTTCAGCGGCCCGGAATGGCTGGGTGGTTAAGGCACTTGACTCGTAATCCGAGGATTGCGGGTTCGAATCCCCGTCACACCAAACATGTTCGCTCTTTCAGCCGTTGGAGCGTTATAAAGTGACGGTCAATCCCACTATTCGTTGGTAACAGAGTGGCCCAAGAGTTGGCGGTGGGTGATGATGACTAGTTGCTTTCCCTCTAGTCTCACAGTGCTAAATTAGAAACGGCTAGTGAAATTCAAACTAAACCATATTTTAGTACATCTGAGAAAAGAAATATCAAGAAATTCGTGCGTGTGGTTGTTTAAGTTTCTGAATGTCACAGTAACAAGCTTAAAGTTGTATAATGTATGAATTCGGCGTTCAATGTTCACGATAAAACAACCAAACTTTTGTGGTTTGAGAACCAACGTACAGCATCATAAATAAGCTTTCAGTTTCTTCTTCATTTTTTGTTAACTTAGCAAAAAAGTCCATTTTGAATGATGTTATTGCTACACAGTGAATTCGACTGTGTTCAAAAGTCACAAGAAACATTTGACCGATTAGTGGGGCTTCTTTTGTTCTCTCAAACATCTCTTTAAACAGTTATCACCCAATACTCACAAAACTAAATAGCCAACTATTAACTATTCTTGCAATATGGTTATAGACAATAGAATATTTAATTATTTGTTTTAGATAAAAGCCATACTGAGCTACCTGTTGTGTTCACCGCGGGAAATCGAACCCAGAATTTTAGTGTGATATTACTACCGTCCAACCAGAAAAAAAAATAATTATAATGAAGTGTTAGATAACATAATCATTGATGAGTTACACAACATTTTATATTCTAAACATGAACGTAATTCATCCACTTTTAATTTTTTATTCTCCTCCATTTATGTAAAATTTTACTGAAAGATGTATTAATAATTAATTTGGTGAGTCTCCGTTTAATTACCATTAAAACCTTGACTCGTTAGTGGACGTAATTCGTTAATAGTCACGATAACAGTGGGCTCCTCGTTGATAGTTGAGGAGAGATTAAAAGCAGTTTGGTAAATAAAATAATAAAATTAAAGAATTAATTACTAAATGCATAGGCCCGGCATGGCCAAGCGCGTTAAGGCGTGCGACTCGTAATCTAAGGGTCGCGGGTTCGCATCCGCGTCGCGCCAAACATGCTCGCCCTCCCAGCCGTGGGGACGTTATAATGTGACGGTCAATCCCACTATTCGTTGGTAAAAGAGTAGCCCAAGAGTTGGCGGTGGGTGGTGATGACTAGCTGTCTTCCCTCTAGTCTTACACTGCTAAATTAAGGACGGATAGCCCAAGAGTTGGCGGTGGGTGGTGATGACTAGCTGCCTTCCCTCTAGTCTTACACTGCTAAATTAGGGACGGATAGCCCTCGAGTTGCTTTGTGCGAAATTCCAAAACAAACAAACAAACAAAACTAAATGCATAACATATTTAAAAGAAATTCGTTGTTAAGAACGGTGAACATGTTACGGGTAGAACATAAGTTAGTAAGCATTTAGACTATACACGTATCTCTCCACTTCCACTGATAAATTATGTAAAAAACTGGGGTTTAATTTTTAAACACTAAACCCTTCAGGTAAGGAGGTGTTTCCTCTAAGCTGCGCGAACGCACAATAACGAATCAAATCCCGCACACATCTTCAGTGATGGTGAGGAGTCTAAGCCTGTTGACGACCTTAATGACCTAAAGGCCAAACAATCAACTGGTCTACTTTTCCACCCACGAAAAAACTGGTATCGTATATCTACACATTGCTTTGATAGTGTTGCACAGGAAAAATAATCATTCCACTCATGGATTTAATAAATTGGAACATTGGTAACGTTAAACTGATATAAAAAATATCATACCTAAAGACAATACAGTTTTATCAACTTCCGTAAATGCATATAACATGGTACGTAGAGTATTACAGACTCTAAAATTATATGAAACGCCGTACAATTGCAGGTTTATTACCAAGACTACCAAATCTACAAGTTAGGGCTTGCTTCTTATTATAGGTAATTCTTCGAATATATTAAAGAATATTTAAAGAAATACTGCAGTATTATCAAAGAGGGAATTGTTAGCAATCATTTCACTGGCAGTTCTATTGAATCAGAAGAGAAACTGAAAAGCTTCGATTTCAATAGCCTGTACAGTAATTTTTATATTAATAGATTTGAAAAGAATCTTTCATGAGCTGTTTGAAGGTCTTTTGATAACTCGTTACTTTTCTGTCGGTAAACACACCCGTTTCCATGACGATGATACTAACAAAAGTTATCAGTATTTTCCCGAAAGGGGGATGAAAGCCGCCTGGAGGGGTCACTTATTTTAACCACCATCACCGCTGTACAGTAGTGTGTTGTCAATGATCCAGTAAACACAAAAATGGTGTCACATAAGGGACACTTAATCGCTACTTAAACCGTCGTGACGTCAGTAAAACTGGCGCATCAAACGAATCACGAGAAGAATTACGCGCTGTGTCAGTTACGACAGAGCATGACTTATGCACTTAAAAAAGCACGAAATAAAAAATATTTGTTACTCTTAATTTTGTTTCTCTTGAAGGAGATTCCAGTGAACATGACTTAAAATCACAGAAAAAAACTATTTAAACCACATAAGTCGCATCAGTTTACATAGGCAAAATATATATTAAGTTATAGGTCACGCGAGCTTATAGGGATAACTGTCTCAACTGTATAGGTTACATCCGTTTACAGAAGCAACAACTATCTTAACTATATAGGTCACATCAGTTTACAGAAGCAACAACTATCTTAACGACATAGGTCACATCAGTTTACAGAAGCAACAGCTATCTTAACGACATGGGTCACATCAGTTTACAGAAGCAACAGCTATCTTAACGACATGGGTCATACCAGTTTACAGAAGCAACAGCTATCTTAACGACATGGGTCACATCAGTTTACAGAAGCAACAACTATCTTAACTATATAGGTCACATCAGTTTACAGAAGCAACAACTATCTTAACTATATAGGTCACATCAGTTTACAGAAGCAACAACTATCTTAACGACATGGGTCATATCAGTTTACAGAAGCAACAACTATCTTAACGACATAGGTCACATCAGTTTACAGAAGCAACAGCTATCTTAACTATATAGGCCTCATCAGTTTACAGAAGCAACAGCTATCTTAACTATATAGGCCTCATCAGTTTACAGAAACAACAGCTATCTTAACTATATAGGTCACATGTCACAGAGACACGTGAGTAATCATGGAACATGAACTGGTATATTTCAATAGTTTCTGTTGGGACGTTATGCAGCTAGGTTTGGACGATGACATAATTTTACTGTCTCGAGTTGTTTATTACTGTCCCGAATAACTAATATTATACACATACAAAAAACATTCGTCAATAAGTGTTTGTGCGTAATGCTCATATTATGAGTCGTTTATAATTTAAGATGCACCATTCCTTTTTTTTTTTTTTTGAAGTGTACTTGAAAATAATTTTTATTTTTTTCAATGTTTGATTTTTTTCATGATGAAGGGAAAGTTTGGTAGATAAAGCTCATTGAACGATGGGCGGGAGCCCCAGGGTTCTTTTTACAAAAATGTAACTCGTTTTTCGACGGGTCAGACAAAAATTAAATCTTTGTTCATCAGTCATGCTTGTAGATATATAAACGATATTATTAAAGGCCCCCCCCAGTGACTCAGCGGTATGTCTGCGGACGTATAACGCTAAAACCCGGGTTTCGAAACTCGTGGTGGGCAGAGCACAAATAGCCCATTGCGTAGCTTTGTGCTTAATTCAAAACAACAACAATAAATATTATTAAACTTAATGATCAAAGTTTTATTGACACACCCTCATGGATTTATTCATCGGAGATCGCACTGGAGAAAAGAGTTGCCACTAAGCACAATATCTGGATATAGATATAGGCATAATTAATCTAATATTGAATTCCAAATTTACCAATAAAACCGGAAATTTCAGCTAGGAAGTAATAAACATTCTATTTCAAAATACCAATCCTCTAACTAAGTTATGTTAGAATATTTATTACTTTAAGTTTGTTAGATATAATAGAATATAAAGAAAATTTTGTGAATAGAGCTTGTAGAATCGTCTATTTTTCACAAATAAGATTTTTTTTTATTATGAAACATTCAATAACATATTTGCTACTTATTATGGGTATAGAAGGTTTACAAATAATCAAAACCTTTACGGCTTCACTTTCATTCGTTTGAATACTGCTTAGAATAATATTGGGCCATATTATTGTATTGATAATTGTTTATTTTGCTTTCCGTTAGTTTAAGATCATTGCAGTTCCATATATAGTATGACATTCCGTCAGTAATGTAGTTACATTAGCCTTTGGTAATTAATTTCTTTGCCGTATTAACGAGTGTTATAACTTTCTTTTCTAAGCCTTACTATTTATTACTGAGCTTTCTTGAGGTTTATTGTGCTTTCTCTTCAGGTCTTCTACAAGATTTAACTTTAGTTATTACTTCTTGTAGCCAGCTCTATGGGTTTGTTAAGTATCAGAAGTTAGTTAAACTAAGACTGGTAGTGTTTGACACACTACACAATATCTTTAGTTTGTTGTGCCTTTTGCATTAAGTTTAACATTATTATATTTTCATGAACGATTTAAGTGTTCTTTTAATTTATTTCGTATCTTCATAAACAGTAGCTCTTGGCTGTACTGAAGATAAATTTCTGCTACTTACCCGTCAAGTGTAAACCGAAACATGGGTCGTCATAAATTTGACACAAATGCCATCCATCTGTAAGATTAAACTGTGTGATAGTTTAATGGGTGCTTATTTGTGATAGCAGATGTAAAGAAAGGTTGTCAAAAATCGGGTGTGTCTTAAGTTGTTTTTAAGACAATTAATTCCTTTGTTTGTTTGTTGAATTTTGCGCAAAACTACAACAGGATTATCTGCGCTTTTCTTCCATAGTTTAAACGTAATAGACTACAGGGAAGGCAAGTAGTCAATACCATTCTTCACCAATTCTTACCAATTGACAGTAGGATTGACCGTCACATTATAAAGCCCCAGTGAATTAAAGGTAAGCTTGTTTGTTGAACTCGCGACCCACATGCCCTAACCACCAGGCTATGCCAGGTTGCACTTTATCGTATAACTCAAGCCAGTACAACTGTGTTTTTAAATAAGAAATACTGTATGCTTTATATAAAGTAATATTCATTAATACGTTATCTGGACTGTTTAATATATGGAACTTTGCTAGGTTTTAATTCAATTTCTTTTTATGCTTTTATTATATACTCTGTTTCGGGTTTGCCTGCTCAATATATGTATTTCAAAATAGCCTAAACCTCCTAAGCTCCACAAACCTCGTGGGATGTTTGGATTACTGTCAAAAATATCGAGCAAACCCAATTGATGCAAAAAAAAATTGTAAGTAGAAACGCAAGACAAATATATTTAATTAACTACAGTGATTGCCAGGTTAAGTGTACTTTGTTCTTTAAGATTATAGCTTGCTTTGATCGAAAGTTAATCTGTTTTCGTTTGTTATAAGATTATATGCAAGATATTTTGCATTAAAATATTTTAAAGATATTTTTGTTGTGGAAAAATAAGAATATTGATTACTATAATAGATTAAAAAAATATATATTCATTACTTTGTTATTGATTTATTTCAGAGTAAGGCCTAGCATGGCCGGGTGGTCAGGGTGCTCGACTTGTAATCTTAGGGTCATGGGTTCGAATCGCTTCACACCAAAGATGATCACTTCTTCCGCTGTGGGTGTTGTTATAGTGTAGAATCAATTCCACTATTCGTTGGTAAAAGAGTAACTCAAGAGTTGGCGGTGGGTGGTGATGACTAGCAGCATTTCCTTTAATCGTACGCTATTAAATTAGAGACAGCTAGCTCTCGTGTAGTTTTGCGCGAAATTCAAGAAACAAACAAATAATTTCAAAGTATTTGAGTCGCCCTCTAATGTTTTTGGTATTATTTTGTTTTACCAGTACCAAACATGCTGGCCCGACGTGGCCAGGTGGTTAAGGCATTCGACTCGTTATCTGAGGGTCGCGGGTTCGAATCCCTGTCATGCTCTTCCTTTCAGCCATGGGGGCGTTATGATATATCTGTCAATCCCACTATTCGTTGGTAAAAGAATAGCCCAAGAGTTAGTGGTGGATGGTGATGACTAGCTGCCTTCCCACTGCTAAATTGCGGACGGCTAGCTCGGATAGCCCTCGTGCAGCTTTTCACGAAATTCAAAAACAAACAAACCAAATATGCTAGTAAATAATATACATATAAATACCAATATCTTTCTAGTGTATCGTTTATGTGCCATAAATATACTATTCAATAAACGAAACGCAAAAGGTAAAATATGAGACAAATTGTTAACAAGTTTATTCCAGGTAGTTCTGTATGATGTGTGAAACTTTGCACATTCACTGCTGAACATCCAAAGTCTGCAAAGGCGAAGTCCACGCTCACTAGTTGAAGTTTAACGTCACTCAACGTCAATAACGAGTATGCCCCCGTGAGCATCAATAACTGCTTGGCATCTCCTGCCCATGGAAGCGATGAGATGACGAATCACATCCTGTGAAATGGTTGTCCACTCAACCTGCAAAGCTGCTGCAAGCTGAGGTAGAGTCTGCGGTTGAGGTTGTCGCCGTCGCAGACGTCGGTCCAACTCGTCCCAAAGATGTTCGATGGGGTTTAAATCTGGTGATCCGGAGGGCCAGAGAAGAACGTTGATGTTGTGGTATCTCAAGAAGACAGTGGTGAGTCGGGCTGTGTGAGAATGGGCGTTGTCATGTTGAAAAACGTCGTTGACGTTAACCATGAGGGGTTGCACATGGGGCCTAAGAATCTCGTCGACGGTTGCGTACGGTCTGATCGGAAATCCTACGCAGCCCTGGTATGGTTGAGGCAGTAGACGTCGCAGTCTTGGTCCTATCCCGAAGGTGACGATGTTGCGATCTTGTGCGGGCGTGGTCACACGAGGTCTGCCAGATCGTGGAAGGTCACGAGTTGATCCATGTTGTTGGTGACGATTCCATAGCCTTGTGATGGTGCTTGGGTGGACATTCACAGCTCTGGCAACATCTGATCGAGATTCGCCTGCTTCCAAGCGACCAATGTCGTTGTTGCATTGTGCTTCAGTCAGCCTTGGCGTAACTGTATTGCGTGTCGGTGGCTTAACACTGAGCTATGGAAACCGAGAACCCGTCACTTTTATTGGGATTTTGCACATGTTGCACTTGCAGAACATGCAGATCTCTCAAACAGATTTATTGGACACGCATGCGTTTTGGCGAAAAATCCGATGTTTTCCTCCGTTTTCAAAGTGCACAACTTTTATTGTCATTTTGGTCTGACAATCAGTGCCTTAACAAGCGTAACATTGCATACTCTAAGCTTGTAACGTTATTACATATATTTCTCTTTAAAATAACAAAAATATCCCTTTTGCGTTTCTTGTTTTGAAGAGTATATAAAATATCATCCTTTACGTTATTAACTGCTTCATCTTTTCTACATTTTGTGTAGGTCTGTTTGAAATTAAGAATAGAGCTTCACAATGGGTTAACTGTGCTCTGCCAACCGTGGGTATCGAAACCCGGATTTTAGCATTGTAAGTCTTCACACTTACCATTGTGCCACTGCGGGGGTATTTAGCGTAAAATATACTCACTAACAGGAAGCAAACAATCATGAAAAATAAAAAAAGTCATATTGACATATAAAATAGAAAAACCTTTCACATCCAGTTTCCAACTTGTCCACATGGAAAATCAACTACCATTTTATTAGCCTGATTAGTTGGTATTTATTGATGAAAGTTGTGGTACAAAACAACTCAAAATGCCTTCAAACTAGCTTTAGTTTATCATTTATTTTCTTCCTCGGTTTTCTTTGTTCCCATAATATTTCCCTCTAGCGCCCCCTCCCCGCTAGTACAGCGATATATCCACGGATTTACAACGCTAAAATCAGGGGTTCTATTCCCCTCGGTGGGCTCAGCAGATATTCCGATGTGGGTTTGCTATAAGAAAAAATGCACATATTTCCCTTTATCTGTTCAATATTTCTGATCTGTCAAGTTATTAGTTACGAATCAATGGTCCAAGGTTTGAGCCTGTAATATGCATAGTCATTGCGAGCGCTTTATAAAAAGGCAGTCGATCCTGTTATTAGGATTTAGAGTTGCTACATATGTTGCGATTATGCTGACTGGTTGCCTTTCTTCTAATCAAGTGTTCTAAATCAGGGCTGACTAATTCTGACCACTGGGGTTACTGACGTGGTTATTTAGTCACTATATCGTAAAAGCTGGTTTTGAACCCACGAAATGCGTTTGATTCTATATAACGTTTTCTTACAGTTATAATTTTGTCTTTATACCACTTCGTTATTTCATCCAGAAAACGTTAACTACTGTGAGTTTTAATGTTAAAATTTGCCATGGTACATAAAAAACAACAACTATATATATCCTGTATTGTAATCCATAGTTTAATTCACAAGTATTTGTTGGTGCTATTGATTTTTGAAGCGTCCAAAGTTTAGTTGCACACATTTTCCTCTATTGTGAGCGAGATATTTTATTTGTTTAATGGAATGGCCAGGTTGTTAGGGTGCTGTAACGTAATCTCATGGTCGCGGGGTCGAATCTTCCTCATACAATTTCAGCCGTGGGGGCGCTATTACGTTACGATCAATCCCGCTATTCGTTGGTAAAAGTGTAGCCCAAAAATTGGCAGTGGGTGGTGGTGGTTAGTTACCTTCCCTCTAGTCTTAAAATGCTAAATTTGAGATGGCTAGTGCAGATGCTCCTCGTGTAGGTTTGCACGAAATTAAGAAAAGCAAACAGTTTGTTTACTGTTTTAATTTTCGATGTTTGAAATATTCTTTCTTTTTTCTGTTTTGTAAGGAAACATTAAATTACCTTGAGTCAAATTTCAAACAGAACTTACACGTTTACTTAAGGTGTTTAATTTCTGGCGCAAAGCTACAGAATTGGCTCTCTGAGCTCTGTCCATCGCACAAAATCGAACCCCGGATTTTAGCTTTTTATGGCTGTAAACACATTGTTGACTCATGATAGGGGGCAGTATGTTTTATGTGCGTTTTCTGAGGTTGTTTGATCATGAGTGGTCCATTGTGGAGCTTAAGATTTAATGGCGTGTAAAGCAAAGATTTTTCACTGATTTAGAAAGCGTGTCCACTCTTGCTCACGCCATGAGTAATATTGTACTTAAAGCAAGACACATTACGTGTTTTTTTTGGAGACGAAACAGCAGTGATAGAAAGGTGTAATAACTTTCATGCAACTTCACAGCGTGACCTTATAACTGAAGAACTAAGCCTAAGTCAGTGATAATTCTTAACCAAAATACTCTTGTTCTTAATATACAACTTGAAGTCGATATAAAGATATACTGGGATCTTAACAGCTAAAGTACCAGTCGTTGTTGCGTTTACGGTAAATATAGTTTTGGAGAAACATTATTTAAATAAAAAACAAAACCGATTTTTATTAGAAGAAGTTTTTGCTTTTTCTATTGAAAGAAAACCGAGTAGTTAAACGATTAGAAAAGAAAATAACTGACTTAGAGAGCGAAAGAAACTTTGAGTGAGTAATTACACCTAAGATTGGCTGAAAGTCTTGAAAAAAATATTATTGGTAAAAATATGAGATTCTCAAAATATTACTAAAAGGAAAATAGAAAACTGAAATGAGCTGGTTGCCAGAATTTAATAATTGTTTCTTTGTTTTGAATTTCGCGCAAAGCTGCACGAGGGCTATCTGCGCTAGCCATCCCTAATTTAGCATGTAAGACAAGAAGGAAGGCAGCTAGTCATCGCCACCCACCGCCAACTCTTGGGCTACTCTTTTACCAACGAATATTATAACCAACTTTAATATTATAACATTTCCACGGCTGAAAGTGCGAACATGTTTGGTGTGACGGGGATTCGAACCCGCGACCTTCAGAGTACGAGTCGAGTACCTGGCTTGCAATGATTAAGGCGAGCCAAAAATTATTTAAGAGATATAAAGTTATTTCGATTAAGAACCTGAAGGTCAAAGAATAATATTTTCTGATGCATTAAGGCGATTTTAAAATGTTCATTTCAAGTTTCACTGATAAATATATTGGGCCAGACACTGTCTGCCGGTCCTCCGCTGGAACAGCTGTAAGTCCACAGATCTACAACGCTAAAATCATTCGATTCCCTTCTGTAGACACAGCAGATAGCCCAATGTGGCTTTGTTATAAGACAAATACGCAGATACATTGCCTACCGATTATAAACTTGGGCTGCGAATCGAAAGTTTGAGACGCGATGTCGCAGTGTGCATTCCACACTTTCAGCCGAGGCTGTGCTTAAAAAAGTCGGTTGAAAAAGTCAGGGGGTAACTGTGGTAGCTGCAAGTGTTATTTGATGACTATTTTTCACTTGTTCAGTGAGTGAAAATTAGAAACTGTTACACCTGAACTTTAAGGGATCTCTGACATAGTATTTTAGTTTGAAAATTTCTTTTTCATACTTAGTAAAGATCTAAGATTATAATATTGACTTAATGAACGCAAACGTTTTAGCCTGTTTACGTAAACATTAGGCTATATCCAGTGCTTTCGATACTAAATATAAACTACTCGTCACGTCATTGTAATATGCGAACGTAATTGTTGTATGCAATGAGTGTGTGTATAGGGTGCAGGATTATGGGTATTGTTGTGTTGTTAAGAGAATGTATATCACATCTGTACATTTTATTAAATTAAAAGATGTTATTTTTTTTCCTCTAGCTTTATTTAGAAACGCTTTCGTGAGTGATAAACTTAATACGCCCGCAATGGATTTATCGTCACTGTTTACCTAAACAAAACATTAGATTTATAAATGTTTATAAAATGTTCATTACCGGTTTAAAACAAATATATCTTAACTTGATTTTGGTTAATGGCGGTTTTGTTATATGATACTTATAAAAAGTCTAGCTTTGTGTATATCACGATGCAACGTTTAAACTCTATGCAAGTACAATATATCTTTAGAAGAATACTTGTGGTGAATATCTTAGGAAATACATTTTACCTTGTTTAAAAGTAACACTTTCAATACATGAGTATTATGTAACAAATACAAACCTCTTTAATTAAGTAACCCTACCTTCTTCAGATAAGATTAATTTATTATATATATAACCTTTGTATACCAAAGCATTATCTGGTCTTCCAGTGGGACGTCTGCGAACTTAGCGCACTTGAAACGTGGTTTCTGTAAGCTTGGTTGGTAGAGCACAGACAGCTCATTATGTAGCCTTGCTCTTAACTACAAACAAACAAATTATTCAGAGCAACGCCTCAATCGTCGTATAACGTGTTAAGGCGTAGCGGGTATTTAACCTTTAACCAAGGAGGTTCTGAAGGTGTTTGGTGATTTATTATGTTTAACTTCAAACAAATAAACACGTTATCATTTAACTACACATCATCTATATTCTCAAAACACATCAAATATATCTATCAATAGCTGTCATAATGATACACATCCACGCGCATTGACCGGAAGTGAAGTATCAGTTTCAGAACACGATTTGTGTTGAAAGTTGTTTTCTTAAGCGAGAGTTTACTTCGTTATATGGCCCGGCATGGCCAGGTGGGTTAAGATGTTCGACTCGTAATCTGAGGGTCGCGGATTCGAATCCCGGTCGCCACAAACATTCTCGCCCTTTCAGCCGTTGGGGCGTTATAATGTGACAGTCAATCCACATATTTTACCACTATTCGTTGGTAAAAGAGTAGCCCAAGAATTGGCGGTGGGTGGTGATGACTAGTTGTCTTCCCTTTAGTCTTACACTCCTAAATTAGGGACGGCTCGTCCTCGCGTAGCTTTGCGCGAAATAAAAACAAACAAACTTCGTTATATGTTCTTGGCAGTATAACGTGATTTCACAGAACACTAAACAGGTTCTTTTAATAAATTCGCGAAATTAAAATTAAACTTATAGCTTTCAAGTAAACGATATTCCCTTTCTGGAACTTCGATCCCTGTGGATGGAGTGTCAAGACATTCATGACCGCTAACTCAAAGGGCAAATTCACTTGGAATGTTTTTAGCTCGGAAGGTGACCTTACAATAGGTTCTACAACGCTGATTAAAACGCCATCAGATGTCGCTAGTAAACCACTTTTTGTTTTCAAATAAAAAAATGAAGAGTGACTTGGTTCGAGCCCAGGTTTACATACACACACACACACACCGAAAGTATCAGAAGTCAACTACAATATAATTTTTTAACAATATATCGGGCTCTAGAAGTGGGAATGTTTTCAACGTAAAGTAATACTTCACTTAATTCTCACTGTGCACAATCATTAGCCACGTGCTGTGGTTTCACACTAAAGTTTCGGCTCTAATAATGGCCAATGTAAAATAGTCCCGTCGCTTTTCTATGTAATGTGTACGTATCACCCAGGGAAACTGCGTTGCGTTGAGCTGGTATGATTTCGCACCTAAATAAAAAAGCAATAGTTTTTAATGAGACACCTATTAGATTGTTCTCGGCACCACGCGCTTTGCTTCCAGCTCCAAAGTAAAGTTCCAAGTAATCGTGAATGAATCAATTAGAGTTAGTGACCTGTATCGAAAGTTTATACTTACAATATTTACTAGGAAATAGCATATCTTCTGTACTTTGTATATTTGTGTAGGTTCTAGAAAGAGGTTCAGTGACACAAACACCGACTACTTTTGCAACAAGTTGCCATTTTTGCCCACTTCCTTCTCCCGTGCTGTCATAAATGCCAGGGAAGTAACATGTTTACTTACTAAATACCAATTTATTGGGTGGTTACACTGAAACAGAAGATGTTGGCGAGTGAAGTATGAACTTAAAACAATTTAGGTTTAAACCCCTAAAAGTGCCAAAACACTGGAAACTAAAAGGCAGATAAGTGTGATAAAATTCGTGAAGACGCTTTACTTTCTACAAACTTACTTATTCAGTTTTCAATGCAGAGGTTATAACATTTGTTTCAATTTTACGCAAAGCTACTGGAGGATTTTCTAGAAATGATAGATTAGGAGGAAGGCGGATAGTCAACACCATCAACTGCCGGATCTTAGGGTGTTCTTTATAAACGAATAGTGGGATTAACGTTCACTTTACAATGTCCTCGCAGCTGAAAGAATGTGAATGATCGCTGATGGAATTCGAATCCGTGACTCGCAGACCATGAGTTGAAAGATCTAGCCACCAGGTGTTAACAAAAGCATTTCAATTAACAAGGTGAGAAGCTCTAATATCGAACGAAATACCTTCTGGATAGTGGCTTGTTTGCTTGTTTGTTTTGAATTTCGCGCAAAGCTACTCGAGGGCTATCTGCGCCAGCCGTCCCTTAATTAGCAGTGTAAAACTAGAGGGAAGGCAGCTAGTCATCACCACCCATCGCCAACTCTTGGGCTACTCTTTTACCAACGAATAGTGGGATTGATCGTGACATTATAACGCCTACACGGCTGAAAGGGCGAGCATGTTTGGTGCGACCCTCGGATTACGAGTCGAACGCCTTAACACGCTTGGCCATGCTGGGTCTAGGGTAGTGGCTTATGGATGAGATATGTAATCTGAAATCCTAATTTTACATATCTACGGTTCGAAATACGAAATCTACAAATCAATAGAAATGTGAAACTAATACGTAGAGTCTATGAGGTTTTGATTACAATGTTATTTACTCGTGTTTCAGAGACGGGTATCTTGAAACTCTGATATATTGTCTATAGAGTTCCATTAAACACAGAGATGTACATTGCAGCAAGCAACGAATATCACTAAAATGTGAAACGACTCTGGCAAGAATTTAAACACGTTCAGAAATTCGCATAGATAAATTTGTCAACATGGTTTCCGGACCTCCTTATATATAAACAGTGGTTTCATAAGCCCATATCACAACACACATAACATATCTTACGTGCAAAAACAAAAACCTTTACTCAAAACCTTCTCTAGAAGATATGAGAAAGAATCCACTTTGGTGTGATCCAAAATAAATCAAATCCATTCATAAGAAGGATAAGAAGAACGACAGTAATGACCGAATAAAACTATATTTCTTGATTAGCCAATTAAATTCGTCGATTTGGTCAAAAGAAAATATTATCTAATAGTAACGTTGTAAAACGAAGTAGCGTGAAATTAATTTAAAGGGGTGGAAACGTTTCAAGGATATATATATATATATATATTTGAATAACAGAGTGAAGCTAAAAAGGTATTTATTGGAAAAACAGGTGAAGTGTTTCAGAATCATCTTGCCTGCTGACAACCGTTTACGTGTGGTTTGTTTCGAATTTTGCGCAAAGTTGCACGAGGGCTATCTGCGCCAGCCATCCTTAATTTAGCATGCAAGGCTAGAGGGAAAGCAGCTAGTCATCACCACCCACCATCAACTCATGGGCTTTACTTTTACATTATAACGCTCCACGGCTGAAAGGGCAAGCATGTTTGGTATGAGGGGATTCGAACCTGCGACCATCAGATTAGGGAGCTTGACTCGTAATCAGAGTCAATCTTAATATTAACTTCCTCTGAAAAGAAGCAATCTACCTGAAACACTTAAAATTTATTCAACCTAGCATCAATAACAACTAAAAATAATTAAACACTTTGCTTTCATCCATTCTTGTTTATAAATATTAGAAAACATTGTTTGATGGGTTTGATACCATTGATATACTCTATAATATGTTTATTTTAATGACAGAATATTAAACATAAAAAGAGATTAAGAAAATATATCTTGGAACTATCCCCAAAATATTTCAGACTTAATATTTCAAATATTTGTACCTTGAAATACCACTGGTATCTTTGTCTCCCGAAATTTCATTACTATCTTTGTCTCCTGAAATTAAGGTAGTATCTTTGTACCATGGAATCCAACTGACATCTCTGCATCCTAAAGTATCCCTGTATTGTGGTTTTTGTTTTTTTAACATCTGACGTTAAACTCAGACATTTCTATAAAGAAAACTTTTAATTATAAGACAGCGTTTTCTGAATGTTTATATAAACAGCGTTGTAAAAGTTGTTACCACGACGTAAAGAGTGTTTATTAAAACAAATAAGAACGCTTCAAAACGCTTCTGTTATTTGGAAGTGCTCAAAGTGTTCAGTCTAAGGAGTGTTATCTCTAAATGTTACTGACGTAAACGCTCTTTTCCTCAGGATTGGTCGCGAACAGCACGTGATATATACATCGTTTCTAAACGATATATATAGGAAAAACGCCCCCGCAATAACCTTATAATATGAGCGGAAGAACGGCGCTGCATGGACCATAGGAGTTGGTTCGACGGAGAAGATCCGAAGAGAAACGAAAGGAAAAGGTAAACGAAGACCCTGTATAAGGTTCTTTGCCTCCAAACTTTGCCGAACTACCAAAAAAGCCTCTACTAAAGGTAACAATTGAAAACGTGTTTAAAACTTTATCGAACCACATTTGTAAAATAAACTTTGTACGAGTCTTTTCTTGATTCCACATTCAGATTGTAAATTTTCTTAGATAGAACTATTTGTACTAAATACTGTATTATATCAACATAGAACATAGTCTGATAAACGTGTAAACGAAATACCTATGAGTTGACGCTTTCGCCAATTTGGTCATTTTTGGTATTGTCAAATAGAGGGAGCTTTATTTGTACATACATACTAATGGAAAATATATGTTTTTATTTGCACACAAAGTAAAAATGTGTTTGCTTGTTTGTTTTTCTTAAGGACAAAGCTGTGCAATGGGTTATCTCTATTGTGTCCACCACGAGAATCGAAACCCGGTTTCTAGTGAAGAGTAGCTTTAAGCTCAATAACAAATCAAGTTTAACGATTAAACTATCACACTACAGACACATCCATTTGAGTAATTTAACTCTTAAAATGCTTAATTAATTTACAATAAAAACAAACTAATTCAGGAAGAATATTCAAGCTAAAAAAAAACATTTAATATGCTGGGTAACCACCAGACCATCTACATAAAAAATGTGGCCGGCATGGCCAGGTGGGTTAATGAGTAATCTGAGGGCCGCGGGTTCGAATCCCCGTCGCGCCAAACATGCTCGCCCTTTCAGCCGTGGAGGCGTTAAAATGTGACGGTCAATCCCATTATTCGTTGGTAAAAGAGTAACCCAACAGTTGGCGGTGGATGGTGATGACTAGCTGCCTTCCCTCTAGGCTTACACTGCTAAATTAGGGGCGGCTAGCGCAGATAGCCCTGGTGTAGCTTTTCGCGAATTTAAAAAAAAACAAACATAAAAAATGTAATTTTACAAGCCGAAATAAGACGGAATATTTTTATTTTATCGAATATTTGACAGTTTTTTTTGGTGAAATTATAAAAAAAACAAAGATGTAAGCGTGAGGTTACATACTGTTGCTTTGTAAAAAAAAATCAGATGTGGTGAATTTTATGTTGAATGATGCTAAACCATCTTTCGAATTATTGAAACTATATTGCATCTTCGTATTACAGATGTGAAACGTTTCCCATTTATTTCTATAGAAAGTGAAGTTTCGCGTTAGTGCTCTTAGTTAGTTTGTAAGGTTCAGAACAAAAGCACAAGTTTAACACCATACACGATGCCAGAGGCAAACAAATTTAAACATAAGACAGTCCTTTACTTGTGCTGTTCATTGTATCATAAAGAATACTATTTAAAACAAAGAATAAAAGAAAACAAGTTAATACGGTTATCGAATACGTGAATCTGTAAACTATATTAAACCGTAGAATCAAGACATTTCGCCAACAACAAGTGTACACTTGAGTACTTTCGAATATGGGACTTAAACATACTTTAACAGACATTTACAAATGAAAATGACTAGAAGGGAACGTAAACCACCATCTGTTAACCTTACAACCTGCATATTAAAATTAATGTTTTTCTTACATAATTTCGTTTTGTCAGTGATAATCTCAGCTGTATTTTAATCTGTAATCAATTATATTTTTTCGTTACTTCCCTTTATCTTGTTACGACTTGTATATATATAAAATAAATAATTTTGAAAGTCACCTTCCCAAAAATAAATGGTGATTTGCAATTTGTTAATTAATTATTGTGTCGCTTACTCAATTAACGATATTTTCTTGTATTTAGACGTTCCAGTGATTTGTTGTGTAGGCTATATGTTAAATACCACGTGAAAAACTTGAATGTTATAACATTTTCTATTAAAACTGCATATAATTCGCGATTCATTAACTCACTTGTTTAATTAATGAAGCGACTGTTACAGCTCTGCGTGCAATTACGTGAAGAGTTTCTACTTGTCAAACAAGAAATATAATAAGCAATTCTGTGAAGATATTTTACCTGTCAAATCTGAAAATAACGTTTCTTTACAGAACATATTTCGGCCTTTAAAACAAACGTTAACCAGAGGTTAGTTGCATTTTGCTATGGCGCCATTTTGATAATTCTTGTGACATTTTGAACTCATTAATTAAAATGCAGCTCTAGATACTACATTATCACTTGAATTAGTGTTAGCATTTGAAAGTAATATTATCTTTAGCTTATCTTTGTTTTATAACAGCTCTTACTCTTGTGTGATCGATGACTTGATTCTTAGAACTTGTATTAACATGATATATAAACAGATCAGATTCGATGTGCCCTTGCTCAACGTTCTGTTATATTCCTCTTAGTCTTATGTCCAGTTTCGTCTTCAGCTACGTCTTTAACTCGTGGACATAAGCATTGAAACGTTACATTTTTAACCCAGTTCATAACGCGTATTTAGCTTACGATTTACAGTGTTTTGGTCTTAACTTACAGTTTAAATGCTTCTTTCTGCGCGGTTTGACGACGCATGACCAGTTGGTCATGTAGTGTGAAATGCTGTTTTTCTGGTTTTTGCTTTCACTTCTTTCTCTTTTCCTGAAGTGAAAACTGGAGAAATTAATATGTCTTTACAATAAATTTGTGAGTTATCGTAAGATGCTTTTAGCGTTTGAATAATATTCTGTTATAGAATGTGTAATTATAAATATATGACTATTTGCTTGTCATTCAAGAGGAAAAAAAAAGAGGGTAGAAACATTATGTGAAATAATACGAACAAGTGATTTCAAAGGTTCGGGCATACAAGCCATCGATGTTTCCAAGTGAATTACGAGGGATTATACCGCTAAAATCCGAGACTCGATCTCTGCGATTTCATTTATTCGTATATGTTTATAATTTTCGTCCAAACCTACACCGGCCCGGCATAGCCAGGTGGTCAGAGTGCTTGACTCGTAATCTGAAGTTTCCGGGTTCGAATCCCCTTCACACTAAACCTGCCCGTCCTTTCAGCTGTGGTGGCGTTATAAACTAACGGTCAATCCCACTATTCGTTGGTAAAAGAGTAGCCCAAGCTAAATTACTCAAGTCTTACACCACTAAATTAGGGATGGCTAGCGCAGACATCCCTCGTGCAGCTTTGCACGAAATTAAAAAAAAAAAACAAGCAAAACTACACAAGAGCTATCGACTCATATTTGTTTCTCGTTTGAAAGGGTACATTAAAGGGAAGATAGCCAGTCAACAGTACCCACTTCCAACTCTTCGACCACTGTTGAATTCCCGAATAGTGAGACTTTTGTTTCCTCTGTTATTAAGCTACGGGAGCTTCAAAGTTCGGATCGCGTTTTAGTGGCAACAGAACGCGAACCTTGAAATCTCGGACTTACAATCCCAACATGCTAAACCTTACTTCGCCCCCAGCCCAATCCCTGCAAGTGATGAGCACATCACAAATTATTCATTATGTAGTTTTGGACTTTAAAATGTCCTACCATTCTCTAAGCCTGGAAAGGATCCCAAGATTCCTTCAAACTACCGTCCAATTGCTTTGACGAGCTGTTTCTGTAAGACCTTAGAGAGGATAGTTAATGCTCGTCTTATTTGGTTCCTCGAATCAAACAACCTCCTCTCGCCCACCCAGTGTGGGTTCCGACGACAGCACTCCACCATGGACCACCTGATTCGACTTGAAACGTCAATGAGAGAAGCCTTCTCAAACGACAACATCTTGTACCAATATTCTTTGACATTGAGAAGACTTATGATAAAACATGGAGGTATGGCATTTTGCGGAACCTATATATATATAAATGGGTCACGTGGCTATTTGCCCATTTTTAGTAAAAACATTTTAATGGACATGAGATTCCAAGTTGATGTGGCTTCAACACTTTCCCGTTCTTTTGTACAGGAACTTGGAGTCCCTCAGGGTCGTGTTTTGAGTGTCACACTTTTCAGTATAAAGATTAATGCCATCACTGAACAACTCCCTCTCACTGTTGTAAACTGGCTCTATGTCGACGACTTTCACATCTCATGTCAGTCGTCGAACATGAGGTATATTGAGCGGCGGCTACAGACTGCCCTCTATCGTTTACTGAAGTAGACCACGGCAAACGGCTTTAATTTTTCTCTTTATAAATGGAGTATTCATCCTGATCCTGAACCCCGTATCGGTGAAGTTGTGCTGCCTGTGGTCTCTGAGACAAAGTTCTTGGGGCTTATCTTTGACCGTAAACTAACCTTTATACCACTCATCAAGCAACTACGGGTCAAATGTACAAGAGCACTGAACATCCTCCGTGTCCTCTCTTCTACCACTTGGGGAGCGGATCGACGTTCTATGCTAAAGATATATCGTGCTCTTATTCGATCGAAACTCGACTATGGATCACTGGTCTATGGGTCTGCCAGACCATCGAACTTAAAGATGTTGGACCTCATTCATCATCAAGAACTTTGGCTCTGCACTGGGGCTTTCTGCACCTCCCTAGTTCAGAGCTCATACGTAGAGTCTCATGAGCCTTCTTTATACCTCTACTGTTTGCAACTATCTTTACTCTATGCTTCGAAACTTCATTCCTTACCAAAGCATCCCACCTGGGATTGTGTTTTCTTCCTTGGTTGGCCATACTTTTTCAGACCAGACGGTCTGACATTGCTCCTTTTGGCCTTCGTATCCAGGTGCAGTTGGATGAATTGGGTCTATTTTTGGATAACATTGCTGTATCCACTGGGCAGCCCATCCCACCATGGCTTCTTACAGTCCCCAATTGTGACCTATCTTTAAGTCATCAGAGAAAAGTAGACACTCCTGATTGGAAATACTGTCTGCTATTTGCTGAATATCTTTCGAATCATCCTCCCATTCTTATTTATACAGATGGTTCGAAATCAGGTGACTGTGTGGGCTCTGCCATGGTTTGTTGTGGTTCGTTGGTTGTTTATTGAAAGAGGTTTAAAGTAAGAATTCCTTGGAGTGTAAGAAAATGTTTGTTGTGTTGTTCTGATAGAAATTTAAAGTAGAGGTGCCTTGAAGTGTTGGAGAATGTCTGTCTGTTGTTCTGATAGAAGCTTACAGAAAGGATTAATTGAATGGATTCTTCTGTTGTTCTGATAAAAGTTTGAAGAAGGTATTCCTTAAAGTTTTGAAAGAGTTTGCTCCACTGTTAGGAGAGAAGTTTAAAGTAGAGAGTGCCTTGAAGTGTTGGAGAATGTCTGTCTGTTGTTCTGATAGAAGTTTAAAGTAAGGACTCATTGAAGAGTATGTTCTGTTGTTCTCATAGAAGTTTGAAATAGGGATTTCTTGAAGTGTAGGATTGTGTCTATTTTGTTGTTCTGATAGAAGCTTAAAAGAAAAATTAATTGAAGAGTTTTTTCTGTTGTTTTGATTAAAGTAGTGATTCTTTAAAGTGTTCGAAAATTTTGTTTTATACTTCTGAGACAAGTTTGATATAAGAGTTCCTTGAAGCATTGGTGAGTGTCTGTTTTCTCGTTTTGATTAAAGTTTAAAGTAAGGATTCATAGAAATGTTGAAAAATGTTTGTTTTGTTGTTCTGATAGAAATTTGAAGTAAGGATCCTTTGAAGAGTTTGTTATGTTATTTTAAAAGACGATTAAAGTCAGGATATGTTGAAGTGTTGGTAAGTGTTTGTTCTGTTGTTCTGATGAAAGATTGAAGTAGGAATTCGTTGAAGTATTCATTTTGATCCATTGTTCTTATAGAAGTTTAAAGCAGTGGTTTCTTGAAATGTTGGAGATTGTTTGTTCTGTTGTTTTAATTGAAGCTTTAAGTAAGAATTCATTGAAAAGTTTGTTTTAAATTTGTGATAAAAATTTTAGGAAAAATTAATTGAAGTGTTGGAGAAGGTCTATTGTGTTGTTTTGATAGAAGTTTAAGTAAGGTTTACTTGAAGAGTTTGTTCTGTTGTTCTCTTAGATGTTTAATTCGGGATGGTTGAATGATTGGAGAGTATCTGTTCTGTTGTTTTTAGAAAAGTTAAAAGTGATGGTTCTTTGAAGAGGTGGAAAGTGTTTGTTCTGTTGTTCTGATAGTATTTTAAATTAAGGATTCATTGAAGATTTTGTTCTGTTGTTCTGATAGAAATTTAAAGTAGAGGTGCCTTGAAGTGTTGGAGAATGTCTGTCTGTTGTTCTGATAGAAGCTTACAGAAAGGATTAATTGAATGGATTGTTCTGTTGTTCTGATAAAAGTTTGAAGAAGGTATTCCTTAAAGTTTTGAAAAGTTTGTAGAGAGTGCTCCAGTGTTTGTAGAGAGTCCACTGTTAGTTGTTCTGATAGAAGTTTAAAGTAGAGAGTGCCTTGAAGTGTTGGAGAGTGTGTGTTCTGTTGTTCTGATAGAAGTTTAAAGTAGAGAGTGCCTTGAAGTGTTGGAGAGTGTGTGTTCTGTTGTTCTGATAGAAGTTTAAAGTAGAGAGTGCCTTGAAGTGTTGGAGAGTGTGTGTTCTGTTGTTCTGATAGAAGTTTAAAGTAGAGAGTGCCTTGAAGTGTTGGAGAGTGTGTGTTCTGTTGTTCTGATAGAAGCTTTAAGTAGGGATTCATTCAAAAACTCGTTCTGTTGTTTTGATAAAAGTTTAAATTAGGGATTCCTTGAAGTGTTGGAGAGTGTTTTATTCTGATTGTTTAAACTTTGAATGAATGAAGAGTTTGAGAACGTTTCTTCTCTTGTAATGATAAGTTTGAAAGAATGCACCTAAAACACCAGTTCCACACAACTGTGTCCTTGTGTTGTCCTGACACGAGTCAAATTCAGAGTTTTTTCGAAATTATTAAGTAAATGATAATTTATTCTTATAATGTTTGGTTTGTTTGTTTGTTTGTTTTGAATTTCGCACAAAGCTATTCGAGGGTTATCTGCGCTAGCCGTCCCTAATTTTTCGATGTAAGACAAGAGGGAAGGCAGCTATTCATCACCACCCACCGTTAACTCTTGGGCTACTCTTTTACCAACGAATAGTGGGATTGACCGTCACATTATAACGTCCCCACGGCTAAAAGGGCGAGCATGTTTGGTACGACCGGGATTCGAACCCGCAAAGAATCGTCTTAAATGCTGCGAACTTAAAGCTTAGATTACAGAATAGAATAATTTTAAAACAATATAAAATTCAGATACGTTAACACTTTTATAAAAAAAATGTTTCTGCGCGTCATTTCACATGATGTCGTGAATTTATTATTTGAATCTCATTCTACGGTTTGATATTACTGTATCAGGGAAATGAAACCGGAATGTTATGACATACATGTAACTAATATTGTTACAATTTTTACCGTAATTATTTAACGAAATATTATTATTTGTTATACATACTATTTTAGTTTACCATTATAAAGATAGTATAATTATATCTTTAGTATGAATTGATTGATTCACATACACTGATCTCAGTTTAGAAACTTTCCAGTGAAGAAAATATCGTTGTAGTGAAAATAAGTATGGTATTAAGAAACAGATTTCGAATATTTAACAAATTCATAAGATAGCGATATTGAAATGTGTGGTGTTAGTTTAGGTTTACTCCCTACAACGAACGAAGAATAAATACTGCACTGCCATCTATTGACTTTTGTTTATGTTGAAAATTTCATCATTTAAAATAAAAACGAACCCTAAAAGGTGAACAAAAAGATATAATTAATTGCCTGTATATAAAGGTGCGTGAAACTAATTTAAGAAACTAATTCTTCTAAGTATTCAATATCCAAACACTCATTTATTGTTCTTATGGAATGCAATGAGATGTTCTTCTTGTCCAGCACAAAACTGCAAAAAAGAGCTATCTGTGATCAGCCCATGACAGCAACAGTTTTATCTCATCAGTGTCGGTGTTTGTTATCAGTGTCTCCAAACATATGAAAATAGCGGGACAAAAGTTCCGAATGGAAGATTTTTATGAAACAGAGTTTAAATAGCGATAGCTATGGAACTGATATCTTTAATGAAAACCTCTCACTTTCGATACATTTTTTGACGAACAGTTGATATCTCATATCTAGAGAATAAGATATTGTCCATCTTGGACAATATATGGAGATCTTACAAGCACGAACACATAAACACAAGTTCTGGGCAAATTGTGTGCTCTCTACATGCCAACTAGAAGGCACTTCTTTCATACAGACCCTAGTAGTACTGGTCTTCCATGGAAGTGTTTTCTGAATTTGGATATTGTCTTAGAGAATGAGCTAGTCAATTACATATTAGCGAAGAGTTTTTTATGCTGTTAAGACGTTCACCATAAGAATAAAAAAATATGTAAAACTTGCATTTCTTTGCATATAGAATTAACGTGTCCCAATTTAGTCCACGTGAAACAATACCTTGATTGTGTTAACTATTCTCCACACTGTGAAATTAGTACAGAGTGTATGAAAGTATATAATTTGTTAGCACAACATGACCAAGCAGCGTTAATCTAAAATTTAATAAAATGCTATGTACCAAATAGAAGGAAAAAACACAGCTAATTTTGACATTTTTGGCTTAACATTATTACAGCGAAAAGTATTGACTTTATAACTACCCCCATCTTGAAAAGTTCAACCAAATGATATCACAATGATATACATTTTTTAAAAGTTCTTGTTGAATTTCAAAACTACGTAACGAAAAGAGGACTGTTTATATCTTGTGTTTATGAATTTTTTTCAAAATGACAGCTTAGATACAGCATAAACAAAACTCTCTTAGGCAACTTAGCTTTTTTATCTTATTTATACACTCCTGAGTAACTTTCACAACGAACTCTACCTTTTGCTTACTTTAAGCAAAATGTTTAAAACTTTAAGCCAGAAAGTGTAAGACTTATATAGTTTATTTATTTATTGTGTTTTTGTTACAGTCACGGTCCTCCGCCAGTACAGCGGTAAGTCTACGAATTTATACCGCTAAAATCAAGGGTTCGATTCCCCTCGGTGGACTCACCGAATAGCCCGATAAGGCTTTGCGTTTAGAAAATACACACACGTTACAGCCTTAGTAGTGAATTTAGTAACTACAATAGATTCCCAGCCTCTCTAAAACATTAGCAAAAATGTATTGATTATAACACTATGTAACAAAATTTTTATTTTTTCTTGTTCCTCGGTATAAAATGTTATTTCCCAACTGTTTATGCCTAAAGTAAATGAAAAAGACCTATTTTTCTTTTCAAACTTTGCTTTTGTGACCTGGGAGCGTATAATGAAAACATGATGGGAGACTGTATTTTGGGGGCTGATACGTGAAAGTGATTTACATTACAGTCACAAATCTCGAAGAAAACTATTCACTTCTAAACATTGTTCTTCAACTTTAGTATAAATACTTGTAAATCTTGATTCATATGTTGTTTTATTCAGACCTTATGTAAATGAAAATGTGCAAATTTCTCCGTTTTTACATAGAAAATAGGTTAATTTCTAAATTTCATTACCCAGGTCACAAAAGCAAAGTTTGAAGGGAATAATGGCCATTTTCTGTACTTTTACAACATAAGCAATTAAGAAATAACACATACTATCCAGGAACAAAATTAGTGTAATTGACAAACTAATATAAAAACAAAAATCAAACGAACGTAATTTGTAATAAATTCCAAATGGAAAATAAAAATATAGTTTAGTTTTTTTTTTAATTTCATTCACTCAACAATAATGAGCAATTAGTTTGGAAAGAAACCTCCAGCTTATCTGATAAAAACAACAACAACATTAGTTTGGTCATTAAGTCACAAGATCCGCTGGGGTTCAGTAGAGTTACACGAGTTTATTATGTATCAGTGCTACTACTAATCCTGTATAATCCTCCTCTAATTTCAGAAGCCAGTTCACAACTGGAATAAACAAGAAAGTAATTACTTTTATTATTATTCCTAAAGAGGTTTAACTAAGTTACTTTGTGCATTGAAATAAGAGAGAGAACTCGCGCTTATAATAACATAACAAAACAACTTATCCTACGAATCCTGATTCTAAAAGTTTCTAGAAGCAAAATCAGAAAATCTGAAAGACTTAGATATTACCTTTTTTTTTAAACTTTACTTCTTCTTTCGAATTGGCCACTAGAGTAATTTGTTTCGTTTGTTTAGAAATAAGCACAAAGCTACACAATGGGCTATCTGTGCTCTGCCCACCACGGGTATAAAAACTCGGTTTCTAGCGGTGTGAGTCCACAGACATACCGCTGTGCCACTGGGGAGCAAAATATTTTATGATTTGTCAAGAATCTTTACATCCGGGTGGCTGGCCCTGACAGCAAAATCTTAAGGACAAGTACGTGCAGTGAGGGAGACTCAAACCTGCTAACCTCAAAATGAGAGTCAAGTTCTCTAACCTTCAAGTCACACTCCCTTATTAAGAGTGACAAGTTTTTATATCTAAAGTGAACGTAATTCCTTCAGCCCTAATATTAGAAACGGAGTCACGACCTCGTCGACAGTTCATGAACGTCTTATAAAATTACTCATGGGTTCACAACGTTGTTAGTTGCAGGGTTTCTAACAAACCCACGAGTCACACAAATGTTTGTTTCAAAGGTAATACTTTCAACATTACACTTAATACCCTTGTTTATTTTCGAGATCCCCTGAATATCTTTTATGGTGACTAAAATATTTCACTCCATTTTTATCAGCTTTTTAAGGTAGTGTTGTGACAGGTGAAAATATAAAAGTACACTATACAATGCAGTATTTAAACCCCACCGAGATATGAACACGTTAACACTTAAACTAAGCTCAGTTCCTTCTAAAATCGTTGATATACTGACAAAACCTCAGCCAGTGCCTCAGATTTTGTTTGCTGTAATTATAAAAAGCACGGTAGTTATAACTAACATGCGCAGGTGGTTTTTATGAAGACAAATTATTAGGTTCATACCTGTAATGACTAGCGTGAAGTCCACTTTCAGGCCTTGGTCAATATCCCGATAGGGTTGATAGTGATGGAAGTTTTGATAACTTATTTGACATTTAGTCTTTAACAAAGACTGCTTATTCATGGTATCTCCATTACCATAGTTTATTAAAAGAGATCCACAAAGGCACAGTACGCTATATTTAAATGATTTTGGCACCTCACCACCACGTTGCTACATTTCATGTCGCTACATCTGGTCAGGTCGTGTCTGAAGACCGTGTATCTTGACAATAGTGCAGCAGCGTAGTTTCCTCTGCATAAGACTACACTGTAAGGCTTTCCCCTTCCAACGCACGCTTCTTCTCCCTTATTTCCATAATCCATCTAGTGAATGACATCGAAAGTTTCTCCAGCATATCTTCCAATAGTATAATCACGTAGAAATTCATAGGCGTTGCATCCAGTGATTTGGCCGGCATCTATTCTTATGGAATAACATGAACAACCGTTTCATTATCAACCTGCACGAGGTTGAACTGGCATGTCGTGGAGGCAACCTATGTACACCTTGCTTATGTCTCTTCTCCAGAAGAAAATTATTTTTGGTTATACTTATTACTGTTGTCTATTACACACGTGCGGCTGAGGTACGACTTCTTGCGGGTCTTTTTCTGTATGGTCCCAGTAACCAAGATGATCCACATTTCTAAAGCCATTAAATAAGAGGGATCCTCCAAACTTGGAAGTTTTACACCCCCATTCCGATTCTTACGCGTTTTTTGTGATCTAAGTGTGAATATTGGACAAGGTGTTATATACCCTTTAAAAAGTGATCAATTTTCAGCGACATCTTATTATTTGAAAACCTCAAGCAGCGTCAAAATGTAGCACTTATACGTTCCTTTTCATAGCGACTTTACATCAGCTGTGATTGTCACGTGGCTTGATGATTTAAATGTTCAAAAGAATCTTGATATAACATATTCAACTCTTTGTATTTTACAAAATATTTTGTCAGTTTATACTAAAAAATAAATAGAAAAATGACTGTATTTGGTTTAATAGTGCACACACCATCATCTTTGATTTCATTGATCGATGAAGGTTCTTTAGAAATATTCAACTAAAATAGACTTTTTAAACTCTCTGAGAAGAACATTATTAAGGGCGAATATCAACATTTTAAAACACGCAGAAACAATGTCTGGAAGCAGTACAAATAATAATACAGCTTTAAAATAAAAAAAGTTCAGAAAGTTATATAGAAGATAACTTGAATCTTTAAAGTTCTTTACAGCAGTACTGTTTGATGTTGTTATCATTGCTTATGCTTCAGTGAAGAAATAAAAACGTTTTTAGAAAACAGTTATTAACGTCTGCGAACGATACATGAAAAAGTTTAAAATCGTTGAAGATGAAAGAAAAAATAAGGTACTTTGTTAAAAGAAATCGATTTAATGCTTTCTTCGTTCTGGATATCTTGAAGAAATCTCGACCAGTTATACTGACGAAAGTTTGAGTCTATTCACGAGTAATTACTTGTTGGTAAAAAACAACAACAAACAACTTCTCCATAAGCTATTACTTCAATAAAAAAAACAACTCCTGGCTAGTGTTTAAAACATGAAGTTTATAACTTTAGGTTTTCACAAATAGCGTGAGTTTAATAATGCTGAATTGAGAGAAATTATCACACCAATTCGAGCTTGGTATTATCAAGGTATGTCCCCCGCTGGCACAGCGGTAAGTCTTCGGATTTACAGCGCTAAAATGAAGGGTTCTATTCCCCGCGGTGGACACAGCAGATAGCCCGATGTAGTTTTGCTATAGGAAAACACAAATTACTGAAGTGTCGTGATATTGTCGTACCATTATCACTTTGATAAGACTGAAGTATACGACGTTATCATACCGGTTCCAATTTAGTGTTACCGAAGTGTCTGAAATTATCATGTTGGTGAGACTGAACTGTGTGTAGTTATTACACCAGGGGCAACTAGTTAACACTGAAATATGTGAAGGTGCCATACCAGGGTCAGTTTAATAATACTGAACTGTAGGAAGCTGTCATACAAGGACCAACGTAGTAATATTGAACTGTGTGAAATTATCATATCAGGGACAAATGTAGTATTATTGAACTGTGTAAGTTTATCATACCAAGAACAACTTAGTAATACCGAAATGTGGGGAGTTATCATAGCAGGGACAGTTTAGAAATACTGAACTGTGGGAAGTTATCATACAACATATCCTCGAATCGGACCGAGCGGGATACGCACCTGTCATCATGAGAGCACTAGATGTCTAAACCACCACTACCACCAACCACACCCAAGCAATGAGCCAACCTGTTCCAGTGCTTTCTCACTAAAATAATCCATCTCCAAGCTAATTATATTCAACAAAACAGGCATTTTTATCTTATGAAATTTGAAGTGTTTTCATTCTAATTTGCTTTTTCTTTAACTATATTCTTTTCCAAAGTGGGCTCCAGTATGAGCACTTGTCGGGCAACAATCCAAAGTGTGCTTTCGGCACTGGACAATTTGTTTTGCTTCTAATTTCGGGCAAAGCTACACTAGGGCTATTTGCGCTAGCCGTCTTTAATTTAGCAGAGTAAGACAAGAGAGAAGGCAGCTAGTCATCACCACCCACCGACAACTCTTGGGCTACTCTTTTACCAACGAATAGTGGGATTGACCTTCACATTATAACGCCCCCACGGCTGAATTGGCCAGCATGTTTGGTGTGACTGGGATTCGAACCTGCGACCCTCAGATTACGAGTCGAATGCCTTAACCACCTGGCCATGTAGGGCCGGATCTGAACAAACAACAGTCCAGTGGAACCTGGTTTTGGGCACTATTCGGATAGATTTCCCATCAACAGCCAAGTGAAAGTAGGGTTTTCTCGGTGTATTCCTTTTGTCACCCTCCCTATATCTAAAATCTAAAACGATGATATTAGATTCGTAGACTGCCGCCATTTGGTTGTTAATTCGATTTGTTGAAAGCCTGCCTGCTGAAATACGCCTCTTCTGCAAGTCTGGGCATTTTTTTCACCTCTATGCAAATATTGTAACTAAAGCGAAAGGACTGGGAATTCCTAGCACCCCCGGAATTTTAACAACCGTTAAGCTATTCCATTTCACCACACCAAAGAAACTTGGAAAGACTAAAGTTTCGCATAATTATCATATCAGTTTAATGAGACTCGAACTAAGTTCCAGTGAGAAAAAAAAACTACAAAAAAGACATAATTTCGTGTCCATGGGCATAGTGTTTAAATCATTTAGTATAAAGAAAAAAATTTAAAACGTCATTATTTGTTTGTTGTATAGCAAATCCTCGTTGGACTTTGTCCATCGAGAGGAATCGAACCCCGGATTTAGTGAAGTAGGCTTGAAATAGTTCGGTGAGATACACGACGTGTATGCATTTTATAAAATGAGCCAAATCTATTCCCAGCTAGCTGAGGGAGGGCATACACGTGACGATGACAGTAAACTAAAGAAAGATATTGTATTTCAGGCATTATTTAGTGCCTTTACTACACATTTCTTTTTATTCTCATTTTATATATGTAGCTATAATTATATTTTTTTCGTCATGACGTCACGTCATGCATATTTCGTTGTAGAAGCTGAATATTGATGAAACTACCGATCTTTTTAAGAGCTCTATAAGATACAGTATTGTAGCCTTATAAATATTGAAGCTACCATATACAGTTACAGTTGGTCAGAGGGCTCTGCTCATGGTTGATAAATCGCATTTCGTCCCACCATGGTCAGCAGGTTAGAAATTTTCTGACAAAAAATTATATCGAGCAAATCGACTTGGGCCGACATGGCCAGGTGGTTAAGGCACTCGACTCGTAACATGAAGGTCGCCGGATTGAATCCCTGCCACACTAAACATGCTCACCCTTTCAGCCGTGGGGGCGTTGTAATAATACGGTCAATCCCACTATTCGTTGGTAAAAGGGTAGCCCAAGAGTTGGCGGTGGGTGGTGATGACTAGTTGTCTTACCTCTAGTCTTACACTGCTAAATTAGGCACGGCTAGCGCAGATAATCCTCATGTAGCTTTGCGCGAAATTCAACAAACAAGCAAACGAATCGACTAACCATCACCTCAACCTGATGCAAGTCTGACTAAACATATATGCACATATATTGTGGAATATTCTGGAATGGAAAGATGTTTGACAGGACGTTCATTCACACTTAAACAGTGAAAAAAAATAAATTCACGTATATCTGGCAGCTCAGTGATCCACTCATTTTGTGTTTGTCATTTTGCTATACGAGGCAATATATGACCTACGGGCAAGCATTTACTGATAATATGTTGGAGCCTGAAGTCCGTAATACCAAATCCGCATTTACGGACAAAGACTCCAGTAGTAGACATGTGTATAATCAGTCTTCTGATTTCTCAACTGATGGACTAATGACGCTAAAATTTAGAGTCTGATTCCATGTTGTGGACACAGTAGATGGTCCAATGTGGCTTTGCTCCAAAACAAAGTTACCTGACGCTTGTTTTTCGCGAAAATGAACTTAGGGATACCATTTACATTTGATGTAATAACATTTCTATTCTGTCATATCTTGAATATAGAGAACTTCCATTAACCCTTCACTGTTTTGAGCAATGTTTCGCTTCTGATGTTTATTGCCTGCAAAACGTGTTATAATTTTAGACCCCAATTTTACTCAAAGATTATTTTGACCGATCTATAAATTACGCTGTTTTTCCTAGTCAAATTAGGCTAAGAATAGCATTTCTTTTTTTATGAAAAAAACAGGTACTGTAGCAAGCACCGAGTGTAACAAGAACTTTCATCAAAAAATATTTTTTCTTGGCCTAATTAAAATATCTCGATACCAATTGTCAGCCAAATATAACAATTATTATTTACATGGCATCTGAATAAAGTTGCACGAGAGTAGACGTGTCTATAATGTATACGATATATCACCTTACGAGACAAAGTGTCAAATGTCGCTGAGAAATTGAATTATACATAATAGTTGACAGGACGAGCCGAATACAGAGCTGCTTTGATTTTCCGGCAAAACAAATCAAGTGTTTGCTACGCCTGCACGAGCACCATTAGAATCACTATCACTGTGAATATGCCACAAACACCATTAATCGGTTTATATATCCCTCTATGTTTAACGTTTCATACACGCGCTGTTAATTTTTTCACAAAGACAGCCGCTATACACCTGTCTCTCTCTTTCAATCTTTTCATTTTCTTTGTATTTTTACCACGTCTCAAACACAAAGATCGCATTACTTGGCATGCATATAAAACACTGTGCCTAAATGGCGAAAATTAGCATAATGCGAAAGGTGTCGCTTTTCGATGCAGAATTTCACTGTTAAATTGTTTATGTGTTACTCTGACTTCAAAGTCGTTAAATCTTTTTATCTATCCAAACGCAAGAAAGGCAGACAATGATGTTAATTTTGGCACGTAAGCGGAGTTGTGGCATGCCTAATGCATTATGGATGCTTCAAATTCGGAAAACATGACGTCATTTGGGACTTGTAACAGCTGTTACAAAGTATGCCACGTGATTTACTTTAATCTTTGGACACTATGCGTTAATGTGTTTGCTATTTCATACAATTATATCTCCATTTAACTTTAGAGAAAAACAACTTTCAGACAGAAGTGCCAGGAGAAAATCTACTGTTCAGTTTTTAGGGCCCCGGCATGGCCAAGCGTGTTAAGGCATGCGACTCGTAATTTGAGGGTCGCGGGTTCGCATCCCCGTCGCGCCAAACATGCTCGCCCTTTCAGCCTTGGGGGCGTTATAAAGTGACAGTCAATCCCACTATTCGTTGGTAAAAGAATAGCCCGAGAGTTGTCGGTGGGTGGTGATGACTAGCTGCCTTCCTTCTAATCTTACACTGCTAAATTAGGGACGACTAGCACAGATAGCCCTCAAATAGCTTTGTGCGAAATTCCAAAACAAATAAACAGTTTTTAGGTTTGTTAGGACGTCACATTTAAAACGTTTTTTGAGCATTCGTTCTAAATTAGAAATTGTCAAGGACATCGCGACAAATTAACCAACAAAGTGAATTCAAGGAATATATATCTTTCAAATTAAACTTCCTCACGAATCCTTCAGTATTTACTTCGATAACAATACATTAAAATGGTAACCAATTTGATCGAATAACATCGCAGGATTAATTTAAATATAACATAACGTTTCTTCAAGTTTTGTCCTTAAACAAGTTTTGTTTTTGAATTTCGCGCAAAGCTACACGAGGGCTATCTGCTATAGCCATCCCTAATTTAGCAGTGTGAAACTAGAGGGAAGGAAGCTTGTTATCACCGCCCGCCGTCAACGCTTGAGTTACTCTTTTACAAGGAATAGTGAGATTGACCGTCACTTGTCAACTGAATGATGGAGGTTTCATGAAACTCTTAGAATACATTTACACATTATATGGCCCAGTATGGCCTGATGGTTAGGCACTCGACCAGCAATCCGAGGGTGGCGAGTTCGATTCCCGGTCGCATTAAACATCCTCGCCCTTTCAGCCGCGGGGGCGTTATAATGTGACGATCAATCCCGCATTACCCTATTCGTTGGTAAAAGAGTAACCCAAGAGCTGGCGGTGGGTAGTGATAACCAGCTGCCTTCCCTCTAGTCTTACACTACTAAATTACGGACGGCTAGCACAGATAGCCCTAGTGTAGCTTTGCGCGAAATTCAAAACAAACCAAATTATTACATTAAATATATAATTTAATGTTAATAAAAAATTATGTGTGCTTGCATCTCATACGTCCATCAGTGGCTCAGCAGCAAGATTACAGACTTTAAATTCTAATATCCAGGGTTTTACATCCCGTAATAGACAGAGCGTAGATTGTCTACCGTGGATTTTTGCACTAAGAACGAACATGCAAAACATCTTATATCCCACATGTTTATCCTCTCACTAGTAAGAACACTACAACTAAAGTTATAAAAACATTTTTGACGGCACTCTTTCCATTCATTACGTTAATACATTACCGGACGACGCTTTCGCATATCTTCGTCTAACTTCACGAATTGCGAGACGTATTCCTAGTACTGATCCCTGGAAGATTTTCAATCAATACTACTTCCACACCATGAATCCAGCTCTGGAACGCTGTCTTAAATTAAGTAACAGAGTTCAACTAACATGAACCCCTCTGTCTTTTCTCTTTAATTCAGAGAATTACAACACAAAAATCTGAGGTTTGAGTATCTGCGGTGGACGAAATGCAAATAGCCCATCGCGTATCTTTATGCTAGAGCAATATACATTTATCTGTACATATTTCTCTTTCTTATCGTTTGTCAATTGATGTTAGGATTTTGTCATACATTTTATCCTTATGTCAATTTTGAGTTTTTTTCAGGACATTTTTAAATGGATTTCCAGAACATCAAAATGACAAAATATTATACATTCTTTACCCTAATGATGGCGCTGTCATTTTTCTACCTGTCTGCTGCCAGCGATCTCTTTGTTGACAAGGTATGTTCTATTTTTTTTATTTCCTTAAGATTAAGTAATTTACAATTTAAAATGACTTTCGTAACTCCCAAATAATATTAAGGTAATATAGATTTTTATTAATTTTCTAAAATCTTGCGTATCCTTTGGGATTTGATAATGATTGTTTGTTTGCATTAAATTTCGTTTTACTGTATGTCCTAACTGTAACTTTACACAAAATTTTAGAAATGCAGGACAAAAGCATGATAATATACACGTACAGTAAATATGTTGCTTAATGCTGTTGCTTTATTTTTATTTATTTTTTGGCAACTAATGTTAGAATTAATTTTGTTATGCTAGTCAAGCAAACAGCCTGAGAAAAGCTGGTCTGACAATGTCTAATTTCGTTTCTTTTGGAAACCATATCTCACTAGATACAGGTACCTTTTTTTTTTATTAAACTAATTTCAAAAATATTTATGTCACTAAACTTGGATGGCTTTCACTGGATAAACCATTGTAGGATTAACTATCTTATTACACATTTCTTTTGAATTTCGCGCAAAGCTACACGAAGGCTATCTGCGCTAGCTGGCCCTAATTTAGCAATGTAAGTCTAGAGGGAAAGCAGCGAATAGTGGGACTGACCGTCACATTATAACATATCCACGACCTTTTATTAGCTACCTTTCCTCTAGTCTTACACTGCTACATTAGGAACGACTAGCGCAGATAGCCCTCAAGTAGCTTTGCGCGAAATTAAAAAAAAAAACAATAAACAATAAAACACTTCTTTGATCAGTCGCGCTTTTTCAGACAAATTATTTTTAAAACTGTTTTAATTACATCATTCAAATGTGTTACTTTGAACGAATAGCTTCATGGTTACTTAATCCACCACCCTACTCGTAATAATATAATTATAAAGAAAACGTTTTATGCAAATAATTTACGTAGCAGAAATTCAACGATAATGGCGTCGTTAGAAATAAAGTTAGTGTCTTTCTTTATCTGTATCTTCTACTGATTAACAAACAATTTGAAAAATTTTCAAGTTATCAAATGACGGGGAAAAAGCTCGGATGGTTTGGTTTGTTATGAATTTCGCGCAAAGCTACACAAGGGTTATCTGCGCTAACCGTTCCTAATTTAGCAGTTTTAAACTAGAGCGAAGGCAGCTTGTCATCACCACCCACCGCCAACACTTAAGTTACTCTTTTACCAACGATTAGTGTGATTGACCGTAATTTTATAACGTCCCCACGGCTAAAAGGGCGACCATGTTTGGTGGGAGGGGGACTCGATGAAAAACATTTTCTGAATTTATGTCTTACATATAATGTTTTTTGATAATCTAATATTATCAACATAAGCTAAGAGTAGCACAATTGTTTGGTTGAATGTAGCGCAAAGCTGGACGAGAACGGTCTACGTTAATCGTCCTTCATTTAGTAGCGAGAGACAAGAGGAAAGGAAGCTAGTGAACACCCTTTGGATACTATTTTATAAACAAATAAAGAGATTGATCGTTACATTATAACGCCCTCAGATTTGAAAGAACGAATATGTTTAGTGGGGCGGGTTCGTCACTCAGAAAGATAGAAACATTGTCTAACAATGTCCTTTTGACATATTTTACTTCCTTGATCGATACCCTCAGCTAATATTATAGATCCTCCTTCTATTTTTGTGTTATTAGATCCCTAATGATCTCATTAGCTGCTAATCGCATACCTGTTTTCTAAAATATAATAATTCACTCCTTTAACTGACCAAGTACATGCATCTTTAATTAAAAATCAACAGTTTATAAAAAAAAATTATTCCCTATTTCCAAGTGTTTTTAGCCTTATTATTGGATAAATATCCTACAACAAGATAGTCCATGTACTCCATCACGCAGTTTCTAGTTACTGTACAAAAAACACACACACAGAATCATCTTATAGTAAGATGGACCAGTCGCTTCTCTTTACAAGCCGTATTCTGCGCGCACGCGCGCGTGTTCTTCTTATAGCAAAGCCACATCTATGCTATATGCTGTGTTCACAGAGGAGAATCAAACCCCTAATTTTAGCATTGTAAATCCGAAGACTTACCGCTGTCCCACCGGGTGACGTGTATTCTGCTTTGGGTTTCATGCAACTCGATGCTACGTCAATGACACACAAGAAAGAGCATTTGCCCCCTGTAAAATTAGAAACATATTTATTTAGACTTGATTTAGACTTTGCACACACCCCATCCCCTCATGACGACAACCATAGATTTATTTCTTACTAAAATGAACCACAATAGAATAAGAGATGAGCGCAGTTATTTCAATTTAATTTTAAAGCGATAATTGTACTACCTAACACAGTGTCGGGGCGTCACTCATACTATTCTGCTATCCTTACAAATTAATTACTTACGATTGGAAAAACTGTCATTTGATGAATAATTACATTCAGACACGGAACGTTTAAGGAATTGGTCGGACAGGTGTTATCAGATGGGGAAGAGTTTCTCATCTCCTAACAATAGCTTCATTAATATTCTACTTTCGGATTTCCTCTTGCGTTGTCATCAACACGGGAAAGCTGGGTGTTGTCTGTGCCTTCACAGTATCTACATGGATCAAGCCTATGAAACGTGAATACTCGTTGAACATAATCACGCAAAACGAACGTAATTCATCTTCACGGTAATCACACACACACAAAAAGCTAAAGTTCTACAATTCTGAAAAAAAAAGTAAAATATGAGAAGCTGTAATTGTTTTTTTTTTTAATAACTTACTGAAAAAGCAAGTAAATATATAATATAATATAATATAGTTAACGTCGGTTGCAAGCCCTTATGTATACATATATATCTTGCTTTGAAAATGGGGTTTCGTGCCAGTATGTAATACCATATTTGGAAATTCCGGTTAAAACATAATGTATATGTTATACCATATATTTAAACTCTAGCTCCAAGTCAATAAATATAATATTTTTTGAACATCTTTTTCCAAGTCAGTATATATATAAAGCCATATTTGGAAAGTCTGGTTCTTAGCCAACATAAAATATTTTACTTTGAAAGTGCAAGTCATTAAATTCCTTACTATATATTTCATCAGAAAGTTTCCCAACTGAAAGTGGTTGATGGGTGATGTAGATAAAAATGAATGAATGTATGTAGGTATGAAAATCATGAACAATGTGAAACAAGTTTGAACTAAATATTAACCAAATTAAGCTCTTTCTACATCCATTATAAGGTTTATCATTTCATTTCTTCTTTGCAACACTTCAGCTTATGCAATAATTGTTATTTTTCTTTGTGTCGCCTTACCAGGCCCGGCATGGCCAAGCGTGTTAAGGCGCGCGACTCGTAATCTGAGGGTCGCGGGTTCGCATCTCCGTCGCGCTAAACATGCTCGCCCTTTCAGCCGTGGGGGTGTTATAATGTGACGGTCAATCTCACTATTCATTGGCCAAGAGTTGGCGATAGATGATGATGACTAGCTGCCTTCCCTCTAGTCTTACACTGCTAAATTAGGGACGGCTAGCACAGATAGCCCTCGAGTAGCTTTGTGCAAAATTAAAAAAAAAACAAAAACTCTCCTTTCCCTCAACGTTTGAAAACTAAAAAACGTCTCTCCAGTTTTTTTTCAAATAGTTTTTATGATGATAATAATCTACTGAAATATAAAGAGTATTGTGGCAGGATCATCTGAGAGATATTTGACGCTTATGGATATTTCCAGTTTACTTAAGGTTAAATAAGCCAAAACTTCATACTCAGTGGCCTCTGTTATGAAAAGATTTGCACTATGAAACTGTTTTCAAGAAAACAGTTACGATATAATAGACGATTAACCGTATTGATTAAAATAATAATGGAAAAATCTAATGGTATTCTCTATATTGCATTTTTCTCGTGGTTAAATTAATTTTGAAAATAAGAGTAATAAGAGCAGAGTAATAAAATTACTCAACAGTAAGTTATTTAATACTTTTAATAGCTAGTTGTATAACAATAAAATTATTCCCTTTCTGTAAAAGATAAAAAACAGAAAAGGGAAACATATCTGACATATTAAAATTTCTTACGTAACATGTACATAAGTTGACTTTGTCTTGAACCAGGTTGTCACATGGATTATTTATCGTCACTACTGAGAAGTTGAATTTTGTTTTTCGCAATACAACAGTATTTTTTGTTACATTCCAACAGATTTTCTGTAAAATTCTGAATATGCTGTTTTAGTAGTCAAACGTTCAGGAGTTCAAATAGAAACATGAAAGCCAGATAAAGAAATGGCCCGAAATAATTTACTGCTTTGTTTGCTCGTTTTGAATTTCGTGAAAAGCTACACCAGGGCTATCTGCGCTAGCTGTTCCTAATCTAGCCGTGTCAGATTAGAGGGAAGGCAGCTAGTCATCACCACCTATCGCCAACTATTTGGCTATTCTTTTACCAAAAAATAGTAGGATTTACCCTACCATTATAACGCCCGCACAGCTAAAAGGGCAAACATGTTTGGTGGAACGGAGAGTCGAACCTGCGATTTCAGAGTCCCTAACCACCTGGCCTTTAAATGTGAAAGAGTCACTGTAGTTTGATATTTTTTGTGCTACGACATTTTAAATCTGTTACATACAATAATACCATCTCAGACAAGTTTCTGATTTATTGCATTACGTATTACGATTTCAGAAAGCCTGAAATTTTAATTTTAATTTAAAAGTGAATTAAGTGCTGATATGTATTAAGTTCATAATATTTGTCAACAAGACTGATACACACAATTCACTTTCGTTCTTAAGACAGATATATTTTACCACTCAGTAGTGCAGGATATGTCTGCGGACTTACAACGCTACAAACCGGATTTCGATACCCGTGGTAGGCAGAGCACAGATAACCCATTGTTTAGCTTTGTGCTAAATTCAAAACAACAACATCAGATATATTTTAATATACAAACAATAATACAATTTATTATAACGATTTTTCAAATAATGATTTATGTGCAAAAGTTTTACAAACAATACAGTCTTCTATCTGGTATGGAAATGAATATTTTATCGAAATTTCATGATGAGCGAATTAATTCTATGTTGATGCACAGGAATAGTTATCTTGACGAGAAGTTAGCTTGCTTCTTCACACGTGAGCTTTTTCACCGACGAAAATGTATAATGTCCTCGTAGAAATACTATCATTCGAGTTAATTCACCGAAGTTAAATGGTTTGTAATGTTCGTAATCTATAGACATTCCTGGTCAGATGTCTGTAGTTTTCCGATTAATAAGCGTTTATCACAGTTATATATTTTGAGGTTTATAGCATACTAACTGTATCAAACCGACAATATTAAACTATCTCTCCTCTTGTTGCGATGGCTACCTATTATAACCATTAGGCAAGGTTCTCGAAATTTCAGTTGATAATAATACCGGCAATCACAACTATTTTACATACACACATCGGGCATTGTTGATTCTTGAACTCGAGAATCTTTTACCAGTTTTGAAAACAGACGGGACTTTCACAATGTAAGTTACATGGATTTCTAAATATATATCAAACTGAAACAAACACATATATTAAAATAGATTTATAATAGTAAATACGTTACAAACCTAACACAGCAAAAATATGCTGAAAACCACATCTTTTAAAGACCAACTATTAAAAGGAAATCCTCAACCACTGAACAATTTAAATGTTGGATTTTTAACGTGTGTGGCAAAAAGAAATTTGGAAGAAAACTTAACAAGAAAAGAACGATAATTATATAAAACCGTCACTTGATTATGATTCGATTTTAAAATTCAAAAGTTATAATTTAATTCAATATTTTTTTCTGAATATATAAATATCCAAAATTCACGTAATCTGCTAAGTAGCAGTAGCTACATTATAACATTTTTACCTTAAGAAACTATTTAAGTAAGATCTATGTATATATTCAAAAATTTCAAAACTCAAATCATCTACCAGGTGGCAGTATCTGTATCATAATATTTTTTATCTTGAGAAACTAGGATCTACGTAGATATCCAGAATAATTCTGGTTCAGCATTTAGTTATTTGTTTGCGTTCAAGCGTAAAATTAAGAGTGAGGTATAAACCTTCAAATTTACCGCTTAGCCCCAGGGGTAGGGGAACGCATTTAGTGAAATTACAAAAGATCTTCATTGTATTTGAAATACTTGCAATTACTATTTATCGCGTGAACTTCTCCTAATAACACGATTGTACGTCAGATCAAGACGATCGTCAGGCCTAGGCACCTTCTATTCGTAGGCCCTACCAGCTTTATAAGTTAAACCAAAAGTTAGATAAATTATAGATATATAAGTTATAAATTATGGTTTGAAATGTAAGTAGTTATATGTGTATGACGTATACTTGCTGTTTATGTGTTAATACACTATAGTAAAAGATTAATTGTATATTTATATAAATGTGAGTACACAGACTGATGCTTATGTACAAAAATATATCGTATACTTTAAATATGTAATAAAGTTTTTAGAGTAAAATGTGTATTTCATGTTTCTATGCTTGTTATGTTTCGGCCCTCTAAGATTAACTTTTAAGGAAAATGTTCATGGACTCGTAGTTTTCGTAGGCCCTAGGCATTGTGCCTATTGTGTCTAATACATAATCCGGCCCTGCATTACATTAATAATGTCTCAGACATATAATCGTTTCATCGATTAACACTTATCATTATTAAACTTTTAACACTAAATAGCGTTGTAACAAGTTATATAAGGTGTTATACAGGAAAGATTCACACAATTTTTCCAGGATTATCTATACGATAGTATCCTGGTGGTTCAGTGGAAAAGTTCAGGGCTTATAATGTTAAAAATCGCGTTTGACCAACTATGAACAGACCAAGTTTGACAGTTCAGACTGTTGCATAACCTTGTTCAAACTTCATATTTAATGGTGTTCAAAGGGTTTCATAACATTGTTCAAACTTTATATACAATAGAGTTCAAAGTATTCCATAACCTTATCCATACATTATTTTCAACAGTGTTCAAAGAATTGCATAGCCTCGTTCTCAGTTGAATTTGTTTCTGTTATTCAAGTTACGGGATATTGATGACACATAACCATATTGTTCAAGTTCAGATTGTAACAATAATACTCAGACTGTTTGGTGTGACTGTTAATATATTATGTCTTTATATTGTTCCTTAACATTGTCAATACCTTATCACATTGTAATATAACATTATATAACTTCATCATGTTCTTCAAAAATATGGCAAACCATTATTCAGACCTTCTTAATACGTTGTTGCTCAGAATTTTATGTAACATAACCCAGACTTTAACAGGTCGCAATTCAGAATGTGATATAATATTGTTCAAAGTTTTAACAACTCTTTGTTTAGACTGTTTTCTAACATTGTTGAGACTAACGTGTTCAAAATGTCACGTAAATCACATAATTTTGGCTACACTTTAAAATGTTATCGTTCATAGTGTTATATAATATTGCCTAGCATAATGTTGTTGTTCAGATTGTGACATATCATCGTTAGATTTTCAACATATTGTTGTTCATACTGTTACATAACATTGTTCAGCATAAACTGTTGTTGTTCATAGTGTTACATAACATTGTTCAGCATAAACTGTTGTTGTTCATAGTGTTACAAACATTGTTCAGTATATAGTGTTGTTGTTTATACTGTTACGTAACATTGTTCAGTGTAAAGTGTTGTTGTTCGTGCTGTTGCCTAACATTGTTCAGTATAAAGTGTTGTTGTTCATACTAATACGTAATATTGTTCAGTACAAAGTGTTGTTGTTCATACTAATACGTAATACTGTTCAGTACAAAGTGTTGTTGTTCACGCTGTTACCTAACATTGTTTAGTATAAAGTATACTGTTACACAACATTGCCAAAACATCGATAGATTGTTATTCATAACAACTTTTAGCACCAAATTCTGAAGAATTTTTTTGACAATGTAATTCTGCATAATAATTTTATATTGACCTGTTTTGCAGTTTGAGATGATATTAAAAAATTCACGTAAATTGGAATTTTCTTTAGAAGTTTATCGCTAATTTGTAATTTCTTGTTTGTTTTGTAATTCTGAATGATAAAAGTAGATGAAGCAAATACAAATACTACCCAAATACCTTTAATTTACAGTTTGTGAATACGTTATTTATTTAAAGCAGAATAGAATTATTATTGCTAATTTAAAGGATTCTCAGAATTAATCCATTAAAACGCACAATATGGTTTCCAGAGCCTACCCTCTTGTCGGCCTAAGAGTGTTTGTGGCTACATCCAGGTCAATCCTTATGGAGTCAGCTCAGAACAGTTCTGTCGTTGTCCCCAGGGGTCGTGCCCTCTTACCACTGATTTGTTCGATGGAAAGACAGTGCCTCACGGATACGACCAGTACAAGGTAAAGTATTGGGTTGAGGAATAATTCGTGAGCGTTTTTTCAAGTTAAAAAAATATATTCATAAATGTAACGCTTTCGCAAAATATTTCATGTCATTTGGTAGATAATTTTTTGCTCTAATAGATGGTGTGTTTGATTTTCATATGTCTTTAATATTTGCTTTCATTTTCAGCTCATTAAATGGAATGTCAAGTGGACAAAATCGAGCATTTTCGACACCATCTGCTTTTCGCATTTAATTTCTTGCAAGTTCGTTTAAAACAATGCATACTATATACCTAGGTATTACATGAAATAAAGTATCATAATAAATGTTTTGGGTGTAATGTGTTCATGCATTGAAGTATTGTATAGTCTTGCATGTAATGCTTGAAAGAAATTATTTAAAAACGCTCACGAATTATTCCTCAACCTAATATTATAAGAGTAAGGTATGGACAGCTATCCTTAACTACCGAGATGGTGAGTACAAAGTCACAAAATGGACAGAGTAGTGACTACCCAGTCACTGACGTATAACGAGGTTGATTAAAAGGTGTAACACGACTACAAGATAAAGTGTTAGTAGGATATAACTTTCACGAAACCTAACGCGACCGATAGTGCTAATAATACAAAATAAATATTAAAACAAAAAAAAAAACAGATTAAGATTCAAAATCGAAATATTTAAAAACAGTCAAAGTCAGTGTTACCAATCAAATGTCACGCAATTTATTTTTCTAGCCGCGCACATCCTCAGTTATAATGAGAAGTCTCAACACATCGACTGCCTTACTGACCCTGACAGTCAATAGGCCTAACGCCCAAACAACCAACTGGTAGCATTGCAAAGCGGCCTGGCGATCCATTAGGGCTGATGGTCTAGAAAGAACTCCCACACACATCCCTAAAAACAAAACAAAAAACTGGTAGCAGCACATCTGCACATTGCCTTGATACTGGTGCGCATGAAAATAGTCCATTCTGCACATGGATTGAAACAAATTCGATGGAAATTGGTCATAATATGTCAACTTCAAAATGAAAAAACACCAATGTTTCCATTTAAATTATATTGGTATATTGTGAATCAAAACAACAACCAAAATCTTTATTATTCTGGAGGCTGCTTGTCCCTAGTACATTAAAAAAAAGACGACTTATGAACAGAACAGAACTGAATAGCAAGCTTTAAACACGTATGTGTAAACATATTTGACAATTCAAGGTATAAGTTACGATGCTAATGTTTTAAGGTAAAGCTATACAAAGGGTTATCTTCCCTCTCTCCACCGCACGGAACCGAACCCTAGATTTTAACATTGCAGGTCCGTAAACTTGCCGCTAACCTACTTAGGATAAAGTACGGTTTATATCAACAAGATTGACAGTTTTGAGTCTGAATTATATATCTCTTAACAAGTGGTCTTATATGTTGTTGTTTTCGATGCAACTTAACGCATGTGATAATATTTCAGCTTGGACCTTGCATGACAAGTATTAATAATTTCTTAATAACACTATACTTATCTTAATGTAATACTATCGGAATCTTGCAATCTCATGTGCCATCAGACATGAACAAGTGAGCAGAGGAATTCTAAAAAAGTCAAGTTAGCCAAAATATATAAATAAAGCATAATTTATATAAATTAGTTTTGTAGACGGAACCAACGTTTATTCTTTGTTGCTGCTCTATTGGTGCACATGCGCAAGAAGGTTACGTCACGGTACACTCTAGTTGTACAACATCCGAACCAAGCGTGGTTAGGGCGCCCGACTTGCAATCCGAAAGTCGCAAGTTCGATTCCCCATCCCACTAGAAACCTTTCGGTGAGTCAGTTCCACAGTTCGTTAGTAAAAAGAGTAGCTCAAGAATTGGCGATAAGTGGTGATAACTAGATATGACTTTTCTCTATCTAGTCTTCTAAATTGGGGACGGCTAGCGCAGATAGCTCTGGTGTAGCTTTGCGCGAAATTAAAACACAAACGAACAAACGCACACCATCTGGTTAGCGTGTTAGGCCGAGTATTCAGAGGGTGATGGGGATGCCACACGTCAATTCTATTAAAGTCATTGTACCGTTGAGAATAATAAAAAATCTGGGAAACTATGTCATAGACAGAAATAATTAATAAATTTAACTTGTATATGAAACTGTAGTTCACTGCAACTTAATTTTGTTCGATCAGTCAATTTCAATGAGTGCAGCTCTTATTAATTTCGTTTCTTTATTTTTTCGACCCGAGTTTCACTTTGCAACAGATATTTTAAACATTCTTATCACAGCACCATCTGGTAGTCAACATTAGATTTAAACACCTTTATTTATGACGTAGAATCGACCTTAACTCTCATGTGCGAAATAAGATTACCTGTACGATTATTAATTTTGGAGGAATTTTCCAACCTGCACGATCCTCATTGGGGTCTACACAATTATTGTTTCGGTCATCTTTACCGAAGAAGACAAAATTCAATTTTACACTATAGTTTCGACATGTACAATCACTAAATTTCAAACCCGAACTCTGCCACCCTGCATTATTATTTGAAACAAAACAGTAAGCACGTAGACTAGTAACGCCACCTAGTGGTTTATATATTTTTTTCTAACCAGCTTTTTTTTTACACCTTTTTCTAGATTATTTGTTTACTATCGTTTACGAGTAAATACGAAACTGTAAGTTAACCTAAAACATTGTTTTCCAATTACTATTTACTGGTAACACTTTAAAATCGGTAATCCATAAAAGATTAACACATCATGAATTTGATATTACATGTAAATAAAAAATAGTGACGAGGTGAGTACCAGATACAAAATTAAGTTTTCCATTAGCAACCGTTTATTAGTTTTCCTAAGATTTTGGTTTTTCCAGTCGCTTACGAGTAAATTTCTCATCAATTTTTGTAATATCATAACACTTGTCCATCAGTTAATTTTGAGAAAAACTGATTAAAAATTATAACGTTATATAATCAACGTTTGAGCTATTTCTGAAATTATTGTCAAAAGAAATTACTTACTACAATTTCACAAGGCTGTCTTTTTTTCCATTTTCTCTTTACAACAGTTTTGTGACAGGCAACCGCAACTTCACGTTTGTCAAGATGATGAAACAGTTTATAGTTATAAAAAGAAGTCATTCGTCTACAAAGATACTTACGACATTGACGTACGAATTCGCTGTTTGTGTCCATCGGATCATGTCTTTGTAAAAAATGACACTAAGTTCTTCTACGGAGAAAATGCTTCCTTCTTATGGATTCAGTATAATTGCCGAGCGGTAATAAATATCTTTCTTCTCCTATGCAAACACCGGAGCAACAATTTTATAACAAAGTTAAAGATTAGTGTTACATTCAAATAACGAAGAATTTACCAGTCGTTTGTAACCAATTTTTCAACCATTTAAAATTTAAACCAAACTATAAAATGCAACGAACTTTAGACATTTATTTTTATTGATAAAAATAATATTTCTCTGCCAACAAGATGTTATCAGATTAGTAACACAAAAATGCAGTTAAAGAAATTCATTAATTTTCTATTTTAAACTATATTTCTATCGTTAAATGTCGACACACCAGTTGCTACTAGCGTCGTTAAGCACTAATAGAAGTGGTGAGAATAAGTTTTATTGGAATTCAGTTTGACAATTTTATTTTCAAATCCGTAGTTATTCAATAAAATGTTATTAAAAATTCTGTTTTCAATTTATATAGCCAAATATCTGCAACCCTGCTGACACCTGCCGAACAGTCACCGAAACTTACGATAAGATTTTGCGTCGTAAGAAGAATTTGGTCTCAAGACAATGCGTTTGTCCTGAAGAAATGTTCTGTCCTCATAATTTAGAACTTGCTTTTCAGAGAGTGGACTTCGGTAAGGGCGGCTTCTACCAAATGAGATGTATGCCAATGCAGGACAACTGACCATCCAGTGACTGACCAACGTTTTCATTGAGTAGTCGGAGCTTTTCTTCCGCGTAGTTAAGTAGTTTCAAAAATTGTAACATGGACCAAACTGATTTTCGAAACTGATCCCTAAATTATGCGTTACGTAATATTTGAAATATCAGTTTACCAATTGCTCTTCAAATATGTATCGTTGGAAAATGTTACCGCGAAGTCTAAAACCACCACCCATAAACGTTTTCTCTTTTTTTTGTCACCATCGAATGGTTCGGAAGAAATTATTAACATATTCTGTAAACATTTCTTCACTTGACAGTAAATAGTTGTGAATAAAATAGTTTAAACCCAGCGATATGCTTTTGTGTAATAATATAAGTTTTAAGGTATTAACGATATTATCCAAAATTCTGATAGACGAAGTAGGTGAACACAAACTAAACGAAATAGTCATTGAACAATAGAATATTAAAATATTTAAATATGAGTGAAATTTTGTATAACATTCGAATCAATTTCTTTTACTTGAAAAAAAAATATATCCGGGATTCGCTCTTACCGTATGCATAGCGACAATCTTCTGGATATATAGCGCTAAAAACCTAACTTTAATACCCGCGGTGAGAAAGGCACAGAAGCACGTTGTGCAACTCTGTGCTTAAGAACAAATTAACAATTTAATTGAGGAAATTTAAATGTATTTTTTAAAGAATAAATAGCAGAAATTATAGTTTATTTTCATTATTACGTTCAAAAGTAATATTTTTAGAAATGAACTGTTAACTTCAACAAAAAGTAAGAGTTTCAATAATACGACATACAAATATTATACTCTTGTGTAAACAATACGACATACAAATATTATACTCTTGTGTAAACAATACGACATACAAATATTATACTCTTGTGTAAACAATACGACATACAAATATTATACTCTTGTGTAAACAATACGACATACAAATATTATACTCTTGTGTAAACAATACGACATACAAATATTATACTCTTGTGTAAATAACACGACATACAAATATTATACTCTTGTGTAAATAACACGACATACAAATATTATACTCTTGTGTAAATAATACGACATACAAATATTATACTCTTGTGTAAATAATACGACATACAAATATTATACTGTTGCGTAAACAATACGACATACAAATATTATACTCTTGTATAAACAATACGACATACAAATATTATACTCTTGTATAAACAATACGACATACAAATATTATACTCTTGTGTAAATAATACGACATACAAATATTATACTCTTGTGTAAAACAATACGACATACAAATATTATACTCTTGTGTAAAATAATACGACATACAAATATTATACTCTTGTGTAAACAATACGACATACAAATAACATACTCTTGTATAAATAATACGACATACAAATATTATACTCTTGTGTAAACAATACGACATACAAATATTATACTCTTGTGTAAATAATACGACATACAAATATTATACTCTTGTGTAAATAATACGACATACAAATATTATACTCTTGTGTAAACAATACGACATACAAATATTATACTCTTGTGTAAACAATACGACATACAAATATTATACTCTTGTGTAAACAATACGACATACAAATATTATACTCTTCTGTAAACAATACGACATACAAATATTATACTCTTGTGTAAATAATACGACATACAAATATTATACTCTTGTGTAAACAATACGACATACAAATATTATACTCTTGTGTAAATAATACGACATACAAATATTATACTCTTGTGTAAACAATACGACATACAAATAACATACTCTTGTATAAACAATACGACATACAAATATTATACTCTTGTGTAAATAATACGACATACAAATATTATACTCTTGTGTAAACAATACGACATACAAATATTATACTCTTGTGTAAATAATACGACATAGAAATATTATACTCTTGTGTAAACAATACGACATACAAATATTATACTCTTGTGTAAATAATACGACATACAAATATTATACTCTTGTGTAAACAATACGACATACAAATAACATACTCTTGTATAAATAATACGACATAGAAATATTATACTCTTGTGTAAACAATACGACATACAAATATTATACTCTTGTGTAAATAATACGACATACAAATATTATACTCTTGTGTAAATAATACGACATACAAATATTATACTCTTGTGTAAACAATACGACATACAAATATTATACTCTTGTATAAACAATACGACATACAAATATTATACTCTTGTGTAAACAATACGACATACAAATATTATACTCTTCTGTAAACAATACGACATACAAATATTATACTCTTGTGTAAATAATACGACATACAAATATTATACTCTTGTGTAAATAATACGACATACAAATATTATACTCTTGTGTAAATAACACGACATACAAATATTATACTCTTGTGTAAATAACACGACATACAAATATTATACTCTTGTGTAAACAATACGACATACAAATAACATACTCTTGTGTAAACAATACGACATACAAATATTATACTCTTGTGTAAATAATACGACATACAAATATTATACTCTTGTGTAAACAATACGACATACAAATATTATACTCTTGTGTAAACAATACGACATACAAATATTATACTCTTGTGTAAACAATACGACATACAAATATTATACTCTTGTGTAAACAATACGACATACAAATATTATACTCTTGTGTAAATAATACGACATACAAATATTATACTCTTGTGTAAATAATACGACATGCAAATATTTTACTTTTGTGTCCATTATTGCTTGTCTATAATAATAAAATGGCGTGTCTATGGGTCTGTATGACCACCATAACTCCAAGAAGAAAGAACTTAGAAACTTGAAATTCTGCACACATACTAAATGGGTCCTGAGAGTTTGCACCTGGGTATTACTTATCTAATACATGTGCGTAGGCGTCTTTTTAATGAGGAAAGTTTGCAAAAGAAACACATAGAATAGAAGTGGTGCCTTGTATAATAACTTCTAATATATATATAGAAAAGTTAGTGCGTTTTGATAACAATGCATTTCAACAACGGCTTTGATCCCATGTTGCTCAGCAAAAACAAGTATAGGTTACACTTTTATGCTAAAATATCTTCAGATTACTCACTGTAAAACCTTATAATCTGAGAGAAGACGGGTACCTTCGTTAATTAGAGAATAAATTGTGGTAACGTTATTACATGCAAACATTATACACTTATAACAAAAATTGTCCGGTAAAGAAAGAAGTACGCGAATAATATTATATGTAAGTATTATATACTTATAATAACCACTGTGTTTGTTTGCTTGCTTTTGAACTTCGCGTGGAGTTATTTGTTATTTTGTTATTATGAATTTCGCGCAAAGCTACTCGAGGGCTATCGGCGCTAGCCGTCCCTAATTTAGCAGTGTAAGACTAAATGGAAGGCTGCTAGTCATCACCACCCACCGCCAACTCTTGGGCTACTCTTTTACTAACGAATAGTAGAATTGACTGTCACATTATAACGCCCCGTCGGTTGAAAGGGAGAGCATGTTTGGTGTGACGGGGATTCGAACCCGCGACTCTCGGATTGCGAGTCGAGTGCTTCAACCAGCTGGCCATGCCGAGCTTGACCATTGTGTTTTTAGTAGAAAGGATAATAAAAGTAATGTGAACAAAAAGCGAGAAATTTAATAAATTGAAAGAACAAATGAGAACTGGAACATCTAAGGATTACCTGTATTTCATGGGTAAATGTACTGATGACAAAGTTAGTTCGTATTTCATGGGTAAACGTTCTGATGACAAAATTAGTTCGTATTTCATGGGTAAATGTTCTGACGACAGTGTTAGTTCATATTTCATGGGTAAATGTTCTGCCGACAAAGTTAGTTCATATTTCATGGGTAAATGTTCTGACGACAGTGTTAATTCATATTTCATGGGTAAATGTTCTGACGACAAAGTTAGTTCATATTTCATGGGTAAATGTTCTGACGACAAAGTTAGTTCGTATTTCATGGGTAAATGTTCTGATGACAAAGTTAGTTCGTATTTCATGGGTAGATGTTTACAATTGTAAATGTTTTAGTTTACAATTTGCTAATATTTTCTTTTTGAGGCCGACACCCCTTAGATTTACAGCCAATAGAAAGCATGAATTTCAAATTTTCATCGCCTAGTCGTCATACAATATGTGCTTACAGATAACTGATAATTTGGATTGATGTGAAAAGTAATCTTGCCACGAGAACACAGTGAAAAAAACAGCCGAATTCGTAACTTCTCAAATCACATGGGCGTGCGACTCGTAATCTGAGGGTCACGGGTTCGAATCCCCATCGCCAAACATGCTCGCCCCTTTCAGCCGTGGGGGCGTTATAATGTTTCCGTCAATCCCACTATTCGTTGGTAAAAGAGTAGCCCAAGTGTTGGTGGTGGGTGGTGCTGACTAGGCGCCTTCCCTCTAGTCTTACACTCCTAAATTAGAGACGGCTAGCGCAGATAGCCCTCAAGTAGCTTTGCGCGAAATTCAAAACAAACAAACAAATGACATGATTAAAGATCCTCGAGTACTGGTACTGGTATCACCGGTATTATCGCAAATCTTGCTTATGACACATAAAACTTTAACTAATCTCTCAAATATCTAATTTATTCATTTTATTTCAAAATATGGAAATACTCGTAAATCCAACAATGTATTAAAATTAGTAGTTCATAATGAACTGTTGATTTTCCAGACGAGAATAGTTTTTGTTGTCTTAAATAATAAATATCCAGGTAGAAAATCACAACAATAATTGTAAATATTTAAATTACTCCATAATGGCAGCTCAGAATGCTTGTTGTTGTTTGTTATAAATCACAAAGCTATCTGTACTCTGCCCACAACGGGTATCGAAACCCGATTTTTAATAGTATAAGTCAGTAGGCATAACGCTGTGCCATTCTTATTCAGAATGGAAGAATGTTTTTCAGTTAGGTATAAATATACCGACAAAGCCAATCTGATGGTCTTAGCATTAAAATAATATCGTAGATAAAACAGAACTGAAAGTTAACCAATGAAAAAATATTCTTTCAAACTAGATTCTATTTATTTTTTAGCATACGCTTACATTTAGACTGATTAAACACGACATAACACGTATGCAGACCATATATTCAGTTTTAAAGATTGTGTTTATCAAAATACGATTCTGACAAATTTAAATGTATCTGGTATGTTGTTAACACTTTTAATGATAAAACAGAAACAACGTCTCGACCTTCTTAGGTGATCTTCAGGTTAACAAAGAAAAATTTAGTTCATTATTGGTTGCATGCAACACATAACAGATTTGTGATGAACAAAATACGTTGCGGATTTACAACGCTATAATCAGGGGTTTGATTCCCCTTGGTGGACTCAGCAGATAGCCCAATGTGACTTTGCTATAACAAAAACACAAACAAAATACCGGTATTACTCTTTTTTATGGATATTTTATCAGTTTCAAAAAAATATTTTTCACACCTAAAAGCCAGAAATGTCTTTGGTTTGACTGTTGTTAAGCGCAAAGTTAAACAATGGACTATCTTTACACATACACATACGTGTGTTTATAGTTTGTACCTGTAGCTTGTCAGTACAGTCAAACATGCTGTTGAACTGTTTAATTAATCACTTTAAATTACGTTACAAAATGTACCGTTGACCAGCACTGGCCTACTAAATTATTCGTGGAAGGAAGGATATCCTTTCATTTTCCCATTTGGGGAAGGAGGGATATCCTTTTATTTTCCCATTCGGGGAAGGAGGGATATCCTTTTATTTTCCCATTCGGGGAAGGAGGGATATCCTTTTATTTTCCCATTTGGGGACGGAGGATATCCTTTTATTTTCCCATTTGGGGAAGGAGAGACATCCTTTTATTTTCCCATTCGGGGAAGGAGGGATTTTATTTTATTCTTCCCATTCGGGGAAGGAGGGATATTATTTTATTCTTCTCATTCGGGGAAGGAGGGATATCCTTTTATTTTCTCATTCGGGGAAGGAGGATATTATTTTATTCTTCCCATTCGGGGAAGGAGGGATATCCTTTTATTTTCTCATTCGGGGAAGGAGGGACATCCTTTTATTTTCCCATTCGGGGAAGGAGGGACATCTTTTTATTTTCCCATTTGGGGACGGAAGGATATCCTTTTATTTTCCCATTCGGGGAAGGAGGGACATCCTTTTATTTTCCCATTTGGGGAAGGAGGGATATCCTTTTATTTTCCCATTCGGGGAAGGAGGGATATCCTTTTATTTTCCCATTTGGGGAAGGAGAGACATCCTTTTATTTTCCCATTCGGGGAAGGAGAGACATCCTTTTATTTTCCCATTCGGGGAAGGAGAGACATCCTTTTATTTTCCCATTCGGGGAAGGAGGGATATTATTTTATTCTTCCCATTCGGGGAAGGAGGGATATCCTTTTATTTTCTCATTCGGGGAAGGAGGGATATCCTTTTATTTTCTCATTCGGGGAAGGAGGGATGTCCTTTTATTTTCCTATTCGGGGAAGGAGGGATATTATTTTATTCTTCCCATTCGGGGAAGGAGGGATATCCTTTTATTTTCTCATTCGGGGAAGGAGGGATATTATTTTATTCTTCCCATTCGGGGAAGGAGGGATATCCTTTTATTTTCTCATTCGGGGAAGGAGGGATATCCTTTTATTTTCCCATTCGGGGAAGGAGGGACGTCCTTTTATTTTCCCATTCGGGGAAGGAGGGATATCCTTTTATTTTCCCATTCGGGGAAGGAGGGACATCCTTTTATTTTCCCATTTGGGGAAGGAGGGACATCCTTTTATTTTCCCATTTGGGGAAGGAGGAACATCCTTTTATTTTCCCATTCGGGGAAGGAGGGATTTTATTTTATTCTTCCCATTCGGGGAAGGAGGGATATTATTTTATTCTTCTCATTCGGGGAAGGAGGGATATCCTTTTATTTTCTCATTCGGAGAAGGAGGGATATCCTTTTATTTTCCCATTCGGGGAAGGAGGGATATCCTTTTATTTTCTCATTCGGGGAAGGAGGATATTATTTTATTCTTCCCATTCTGGGAAGGAGGGATATCCTTTTATTTTCTCATTCGGGGAAGGAGGGACATCCTTTTATTTTCCCATTCGGGGAAGGAGGGACATCTTTTATTTTCCCATTTGGGGACGGAAGGATATCCTTTTATTTTCCCATTCGGGGAAGGAGGGACATCCTTTTATTTTCCCATTTGGGGAAGGAGGGATATCCTTTTATTTTCCCATTTGGGGAAGGAGGGATATCCTTTTATTTTCCCATTTGGGGAAGGAGAGACATCCTTTTATTTTCCCATTCGGGGAAGGAGAGACATCCTTTTATTTTCCCATTCGGGGAAGGAGAGACATCCTTTTATTTTCCCATTCGGGGAAGGAGGGATATTATTTTATTCTTCCCATTCGGGGAAGGAGGGATATCCTTTTATTTTCTCATTCGGGGAAGGAGGGATATCCTTTTATTTTCTCATTCGGGGAAGGAGGGATGTCCTTTTATTTTCCTATTCGGGGAAGGAGGGATATTATTTTATTCTTCCCATTCGGGGAAGGAGGGATATCCTTTTATTTTCTCATTCGGGGAAGGAGGGATATTACTTTATTCTTCCCATTCGGGGAAGGAGGGATATCCTTTTATTTTCCTTTATCCTTTATTTTCCCATTCATCCTTTTATTTTCCCATTTGGGGGAAGGAGGGGGATCCTTTATTTTCCCATTTCCTTTTATTTTCCCATTTGGGGACGGAGGGGTATAGGAAGGAGGGACATCCTTTTATTTTCCCATTCGGGGAAGGAGGGATATCCTTTTATTTTTCACATTGTATACAATCTTCTCAATTAAATCGCAACTGCTGATCAGTTGGATTGTTTTGATTGGATAAATTATTGCAGGTTATCAATTAACTGGTTACAGAACTTATCTGTCCGCTTAGACCAGTGTAGTATTAGTGAAACGTGAAACCTTCACAAGAACCTCGTGAGGATGAAAGTTCACAACTATGTTTGTTTTTTCTTCATCGTTTCATCTTCTAAATTATAATTTTTAGCCACACAAAAGTAATTGTGAATACCGTTGGTAACAGTAAATTGCTCGATTCCGTCTATTTCAATAAGTGGAGAGGTACGAACTGTGCGAGATCTGATTTCAAAGAAAAAATTGACAAAAATGTTTATCGAACTGCGCACAAATTTAACATATAAAATTTGTAGAGTAGCACAATACGCAAACAGTTGTGATGAGTGGAAATGGAACCTTCCCTTTTAAAAATTCGAAATTTAGTTCCAGTTAGCCTATGCTGAGGCCCAGGACGGCCAAGTGGTTAGATCCACTCGACTCGTAGTTTGAGAGTCGCTGGTTTGAATCATCATCACGCCAAACATGCCCCCTCCTTTTCGGGGTCGTTATAATGTTACGGCCAATCCCACTATTCATTGCGTAAGGGAGTAGTCCAAGAAATTGGCAGTGAGTGGTGATAACTAGCTGCCTACCCCCTAATCTTACACTACTACGTTTGGGATGGGTAGTGCAGATAGCTTTCGTGTTACTTTGCGTGAAATTCATAAACAAAACATAAGCTGTGAATTCAGCAATATTTGTTGCTTACTTAATTGGCTTTGACAGGTCTGTAATCAATTTATTATTTACATTTAATAAATATTATTAAAAGAATAATCCATAATAATTAGTTACTTCTAATCTCCTTCGCAGAAAATATTTGCTCGTAACAAGAAACAACCAAATGCACTTTTACATATTTGTAAATAATTAAGATATTCTTATTAGGTTAAAGCTAACTTCTAAGCCACGCCAGGCACTTTGCTTTTTATTTATCATTGCGATAATAACTATGACTTTCAAGGTCTATAAATTATATTTCGTATGCAGATGATGTCCGTTATAGGATTACAATGTTATAATGTGAGACACCAATGCTGGCTGAAGTGTTACTATCAAAAGATTTATTATAATAATACTCAGTGTTTGTTTGTCTTGAAAATGCGAGCACCTTGTTATATGAATGCGCATACATCCGCACTTCATTTTAAGAGATGTAAATATACTTTAGTAGAAATTTTGTACAACAAACGTTAAAAGTTTATCAGTTTTTAAAAAGTCTAACGTTTAGTCGTAGAATAACATTATAACTTTATTTAGTGATAATTCGTTTGTTTCTTTTGGAATTAATCCCAAAGCTACATAATGAGGTATCTCTGTCCACTATTGGTATCGAAACTCGGTTTCTAGCGGTGTGAGCATACCGCTGTTCCATTGTGATGCATTTAGTGATAATATTAAGTGCGTCAAAGTTAAACACAAGTTACACTGTTAATTTATTTCTTTATGAAATATATGGTCTGTTAAAGGTTTAAATAACGTTAGGTATAACAAGTGGACTCACAGATTTCACTCTCTGCTATTAGAATTATTTTGTATTATTCTAAAAATCCTGCATTTAACGAAGTACTGACCCAGACCCGCGGGTTATTTATTTATTTAACGAAGTACTGACCCAGACCCGCGGGTTATTTATTTATTTAACGAAGTACTGACCCAGACCCGCGGGTTATTTATTTATTTAACGAAGTACTGACCCAGACCCGCGGGTTATTTATTTATTTCAAATTAAGTAACTTGTCATTAATTAACTTCTTTTCACACATGTGTGTGCGTGCGTATGTGTATTAGCTAAAAACCAAAACTTATTTTTTTTAACGAAAAGCTTAATTTATATTACTAAATAGTACATGATTTTTTATATCTCCTCAAGCTTCCATGCAGCTGTTACAACGCTAAAATCACGGGTTCGATTCCTCTCGGTGGGCTGAGCAGATAGCCTTTGTGACTTTGCTATACGAAAAACAAACAAACAAATCCATGCAGCTGATGGACATCTATACGAATAACAGCAACAAAAATATAGGTGGCTACATATAAATTTTTCTCTACAAGTGGGTTTTCTCGACATCACTGATTATAGGTGGTTACACTTTATCTACGCCAGTGATTCTCAAACTGTACACTGTGACGCCCCAGGGTGCCGCGGGATATTTCAAATTTTCGAGGGAAAGACAGCGATATACCCAACGTCCCTGAAGGAGGGGTAGTTAGTCCTATTCTCTTCATCATGTATGTAAATAATATGCCACTTAAAGACCCAAATCACGGATACGCGTCACAGTTCGCTAATGATGTAGCAATTTGGAAAAGTGCCCCTACACCAGAAATAGCAGCCACTAACTTACAACCTCAACTATACAGATCATGTGAATATTGTGAAAATATAGAATTAAAATAAACACAGCGAAGACACAATTAGTGATATTTTCAAAATCAATGAAACATCGAAAAGTTCAACCCCAGATCTACATGAACGGAGAGCTTCTCCAAACTACTACATCTGCAAAATTTTTAGAGTTAACATATGATTCAAAACTTACCTGGATAAAACATGTAACTAACATAAAAAAATAAAATTTGGCGAAGAATAAACTATGCTCGGAGTCTAACTGGTAAAAACTACGAAACAACACCAGAAAACATCATTAAAATATACAAGACATGCATTAGACCTGTAATAGACTATGCAGCTCCTGCACGGATCAATGTAAGTGTAAAACAAATACAAACCAAACTCCAAACTGTACAGAATACACAAATTACATCAGCATACAGAGTACCTAAAACCACTTCATCAAAGTTCATGCACAAACTCAAATACACAAACAATACCAGATAGACTTCTACATAGTACAATAAAATATTTTGATAAAAATTGGCGAAAAAATGAGTTGTTATGCGAACTAGACAGATATTGCATATATGATGAAGAGAGACCTAAACACCTCTCCCCGTTAAACTTGTACATCAGATCTTTAAGATAAATTCAAATTTAAAATAATAATAATAAAATAGTGCTAAAATAAAACAGGCCACCTACGTTCTAGACTTATTAAAAATAAATAAATAAATAAAAAAAATAAAAGAACAATATAAATGGACATTGCCCTGAAGAGGACCAGATTTAAAGTTATGCTGTTACTTCAGCCATTTTGTATTTACTCTAAATGTATTAATCAGGCCATTCCAACTAAGTAATGGAAGGAGAAAGAGGTCTAGTGTACCTGATCCTCCTGGGTATACAAATATATGTATACCAAATACCTAGACATAGAAAGAGCGTGATACCCAACACTGGAATATAACAACACCTTAGCACAAACCAACAAAGGAAAAGCAGAAGCCTTCAAACATCAATTACAAAACACATTTAAAACACACAATGACTCGGACATGAACAACTACAATAAAATAAACAACCACGTCACAAATAACATAGAATTATATAAACCACATTTTCCAGTCAACATTATAAACAGCAACACTAATAATACACATTACTACAATACCCAACTACTCACCAAAAAAATCAAACTAAATGAACTTGAACAAGCAATCAAAAATTCAAAAAACAAATCACCAGAAAATGATGGAATACAAACATTTCTTCTCAAAAAAGGCACTATAAAATTATTTGACCACCTATTAGCCATATTTAATTTATCTCTGTACTCTGGATACATCCAAGTTTCTTGAAAGCAAGTTAATATTTTAATGTTCCACAAAGAAGAAAAACCAGCCAATAAACCAAACAGTTATCGACCGATCAGCCTGACCAGCTGTGTATGCAAAATTCGTGAAAGAATAATAAGTAATAGACTTTCCACATTTTTGGAGATTAATTCAAAATTACCAGAAGTACAAAACGGATTTAGAAAATATAGACAAACAACAGGTAATTTAATTAGGTTAACTGAAACAATAATAAACAGCTTTAATAAAACAGAATGCACTGTCGCTTGCTTCCTCGATATCGAGAAAGCATTCGACCACTGTATGGCACAATGGTTTTCGGTTCCGTATGTATGAAATGGAACTACCGCGAGAAATTATTTGCTGGTTATCTAACTTTTTGGTAAATAGAAAATGTAGAGTAAACGTAGAGGGAACTTTCTCGGAGTTCTTCACTCCAGAAGCTGGCGTCCTCAAGGAGGGGTGGTTAGTCCTATTCTCTTCATCATGTATGTAAGTAATATGCCACTCAAAGACCCAAACCATGGATACGCGTCAAAGTTCGCTGATGATGTAACAATTTGAAAAAGTGCCCCTACACCAACAATAGCAGCCACAAACATACAACCGCTACTAAATAGAATAAGCGAATACTGTCAAGAATACAGAATAAAAATAAATACAGCAAAAACACAACTTGTCGTCTTTGGAAAGCTAACAAAATACAAAAAACTACAGCCTGAAATATATGTTAATGGTACACTACTTCAAACTGCCACATCGGCAAAATTTCTAGGTCTAACCTATGATTCAAAATTAACTTGGATTAAACATTTAAATGAAATTGAAAGTAAAATCTGACGAAGAACTAACTACGCTAGGAGTTTAACTGGCAAGAACAGTGGACCATCAACAGACACTATACTAAATATTTACAAACCATACATTACACCAGTAATTGACAGTACAGCTCCAGCATGGATAACTGTAAGTGACAAAACAATTAAAACCAAGCTACAAACAATACAAAACACACTCCTCACAACAGTATATAGAGTTCCCAGAGTAACATCATCTAAATTCATACACAAATATTCAAACATACCAACCATACCAGATGGATTTCTATATAGTACAATAACGTACTTCGATAAAAATTGGATGAAAAATGATTATGCGAACTAGATAGGTACCTCATACATTATGAAGTTAGTCCAAAACACCTCTCCTCGATCAACATATATTTTAAACAAAAATATCAATAAATAAATAAATAAAATAAAATAATAAATATATATCGAGAGGGAGGAAAAGGCCACCATCAAAGTAGACTTCCTACTGACAGGGCAAAAGAATATCTGTAAATGTATACCAGTACATGGACATTCCCTGAAAAGGGTCAGAGTAATTCAGCCCACTCTGACCCTAAAGCAGTAACTAACACCAACCAACACTGCATGACTATACAAGTAAAGGAAGGAGAAAAACGTAAAAGAGCACCTGACTCTCCAGGGTACATATGAAACCTAAAGCCCGAGAAAGAGAGACAGAGAGATATTGACATCTGTCGGACACCACGCGAACTACTAGCTCGAGGTAGTTCACAGTTTTAACAATAGATCGCGCTACATTCCTTTCGATGACGTTCTCAAATGATTGAGATATGTTTTTGTTTGCGTGTACTTTTGGCTACGCCATTAACTTCTTGAACTTTCTCGTTTCTTAGATTTTGTATATAAATACTTATCAATTTTCCGGGTCTGTCAGTAATCGAAATAACTAAAGGGTGTTGTGGTCAAGTGTCTGCGAGGTCTAGCAAAGTTCAATGAGTTATTTTATTGATTTTTCGTCCTTTGTGCATAAAAATGGTAAGATTTTTTATCATTAATAAGAAGTGTGGAAGTGCAGAAAGTTGTGAAGAAACGGGAATATGATGATAGTTATCTAGATTTTGGTTTTCCTGCGATAGATGTCAATCATGAAGAGTATCCGCAGTGTGTATTATGCCTAAAAGTATTGATTCCAGAGTGCATGCTTTCAAGTAAACTAAAACGTCACTTAGAGACCAATCATCCTAATAAGGCTAGTAAATCCCGCGATTATTTTACCAAACAATTAAAATAATTGAAAGAACAAAGAGGTACATTTTTAAAACAAGCATCAATACCAAGCAATGCTTTGCTAGCATCCTACAAGGTAGCATATAGAGTCGCGAAATGTAAAAAGCCTCATACCATCACACAAAAACTGATTTTACCGGCTGCATTGAATATGGTGAAAATTATGGTTGGTCAATCTGCAGAAAGATTGCTTTCAAAGGTACCTTTATCCAACAATACTGTCAGTCGTATAATCCAACACAAAGCCGAAGACCTCAATGATCAGCTAATTGAAAAAAGTGAAAGGGAATGAATTCGAGTTACAACTAGATGATGTAACAGACAGTAACAAGGATGTTCATTTGATTTGCTACACACGGTTCGTGGTTGTTGTAAAAATATGAAAGACCTTCTCTTTTGTAAAAGTATCACTGCAGGTACAAAGGCTCAAGACTTGTTTGAGACCCTTGACATCATTATTATGTGTGAAAACAACTTAGACTGGACTAAGTGCTTTGACGTCTGTACCTATGGTGGTCGCTATATGTCCATCTGTTATGGAGGATTGCAGGCACTTATACGAAGCAAAGCTCTTGATGCATGTGGACCCACTGCATAATCACAGGGAAGTCCTTGCGTCAAAACACCTAAGTTCTCCACTGAACCTAGTCTTGGAAAATGTGTTGAAAGTAGTGAACATTATAAAAATTCGGTCACAGAGGACGATGTTTTTTAAAAACTATGTGAGAATATGGGATCTGAGTACACATGTTTGTTGTACTACTGTAGCTCACAATGGTTCGCCCATGGTAATGTACTGTCCCATGTATTTGAATTACAACAGGAACTCTACTCTTATTTCGAAGTAGGAGAACACGAATATGTTAAAAACTTCTTGGATACTGAATTTTTGTCAAAATTAACACTTTTGTGCGATCTCTTCGAAAAACCGAATGCGTTGAATCTATCTCTCCAAGGAAGCAACACGCATATTTTCAAACTAGTAGAGAAGGTCTTAGCTTTCAGAAAAAGTTACTACTATGGAGAATAAAAATGAATGAAGATGGTGACAAGATTGTTTCCCCCTGTTGCAGCAGTTTGTTACATCCAATGAAGTTGATTTGACCCACAAACTAAAACCTGTTTTTGAAGAGCACCTAACACAGCTCAGTGACTGGTTTGAAAATTACTTTCCAGAAAATATGGAGAAGTTTGCATGGATCCAAGATCCATTCAAGGCTAAGGCCCCATCTGAATTTACCTCTGCAGAAGAAGAAGACCTTATTGAGTTGTCTTGTGACAAGATTTTAAAAACAAAACTGACCAACATGATACGAACTGAGTTTTAGATATCAGTAAAAGATGAATATCCACTGCTAAGTGATAAAGATCAGCGAATCCTAATTCCATTTACGACGTTATATCTCTGCAAAACTGGGTTTTCGGCAGTTGCTGTGATAAAAAGCAAGTACCGCACGAAAATCGATATGGAACAGGAATTAAGGGTGGCGCTGTTCAATCTGTTTTCAAGGTTTGAGAAGCTGTGCAGTGCCCAACAGTTGTCGTGGTCATTTAAAAATGAAATGAAAATATTATTTTTACTTTCATTTTACGTGTATTATTCTTTCAAACGGCTACTAAGTTGTTAGGACATAAATACTTATTAAGTATTAAGTTGTTTGGACCTAACTACTTAATAAACGGAACTGTTAGGTTTTACTTTTTGCCTAGGGAATTGCTAAGATACTAAGGGCGTCGTGAACCGATAAAGTTTGGGATACGCTACCCTAACCGCGAAATGCTTATCTTATAATTCTTATAATGCGAGGTTTAGAAACAAGATATGTTGCACTTTTAAGCTTTACATTATACGTACCGTAGCTTCAAAACAACAGTTGTTTTCGTTATCTAATGCCATCTATATTCTGACATCTATATTACGTAACTTATAAAACTAGCTCACAACATAAAACCTTCTCTTAGCCCAAATAGCTCAATCTAGAATTATAGATGATAATGTTACAAATTTGCACAAAGCTACTCGAGGGCTATCTTATTATCTATAGCGAGTTTAAGTCATGTAGCATCATGAAGTGATACGATAAAACTATTGGTTAATATAAAAATGTAAATACAATAAAATTAGTTATGAACTCTTCTACAGAAAATTACAGTTCTCGCGTCATCAAGTGGTTGAAACATATTACACATATCGTGTTTATATAACGTAATTCGGTTTCGGTGGGTCTACTTAGTGTAGTGTAAAAAGAAATTCACCCACATATAAATGGAAATCGTATTGTGCTTCATATTAACTCTTCAAGATTTTCGTTAGCATTTTGGAATTAGATCAACAACATATGAATAAAACCTGCAAATAAAAAAAAATATTTTTTTAAGTTTTAAGTTATATATGTCCACCGCTAGTACAGCAGTAGGTCTACGGATTCATAACGCTAAAATCAGGGGTTCGATTCCCCTCGGTGAACTCAGCAGATAGCCGGATGTGGTTTTGTTACACACACGCACTATTTTTGCGGCCCGGCATGGCCAAGTATATTAAGGCGTGCGACTCGTAATCCGAGGGTCACAGGTTCGAATCCCCATCGCCAAACATGCTCGCCGTTTCAGCCGCAGGGACGTTATAATGTGACGGTCAATCCCACTATTCGTTGGTAAAAGAGTAGCCCAAGAGTTGGTGGTGGGTGATGATGACTAGCTGCCTTACACTACTAAATTAGGGATGGCTAGCACAGATAGCCCTCGAGTAGCTCTGTGCGAAATTAAAAAACAAAAAAAAAATTATATATGTTATGTTGTTGTTTTGTTTTCTCAGTTGTTTATTAATTCTCAATGATGTAGTTGTTTTGATATAGTACACTGCCGGCCAAAATATTAAATTATATAAAGTATTTTACGCTTGTGTAAAGAACTAACAAAAATAACTGGATGAAATAATTCGTTTTCTATGTAAAGGATTTGTTTGTTTTTGAATTTCGCGCAAAGCTACTCGAGGGCTATCTGCGCTAGCCCTCCCTAATTTAGTAGTATAAGACTAGAGGGAAGGCAGCTAGTCATCACCACCCATCGCCAACTCTTGGGCTACTCGTTATAATGTGACGGTCAATCCCACTATTCGTTGGTAAAAGAGTAGCCCAAGAGTTGGCGTTGGGTGATGATGACTAGCTGCTTTCCTCCTAGTCTTACACTGCTAAATTAGGGACGGCTAGCACAGATAGCCCTCGAGTAGCTTTGTGCGAAATTCAAAACAAACCTTTCATAATATTTGTTATTTGTTTTAATCTCTTCACACTTATATACAAGTTCCTTTGTCTCCTCGTTTTTATTACATCTATATTTTTGGTCTTGATTCCTCATTTTTTTTCTCTTCTCTAAATATTTCTGTTTCATAATTAATATATAATTTTCAGTTAAGCATGATTTCAGTTTGAAAAGTATGTAATTTTAAAGGTCCCAATTTAACTCCGTTTTGAGGCTTTGGATGTGAAAGAAAACGCTGACTATGCTTTGTAGAAATAAAGATATTGAAAGGGATCTTATTAAGCAAATTGAAAATTAGATAACAGAGTAAATATTTAAAAAACAGGTGATTTATAATATAAAATAAATCACTAGACAGTTTATATATGTGTGTGTATTATATGATTGACTATAATGGGATTTCTCCACCACTGTTAATTTAAAACGCAACAAAACTTACTTTGAGAAAAGCTTTGCACACACACATTATGTTACACTTGATAAAAATGCAGTGAATTATATGCAAATGTTTATTCTGTCTAATGCACACAGCACTATCAAAGTTACCAGACAAATGTTTTGTGTTGGTAATTTTTATGTTTACATTGTTCATATTAAATTAACTAAATTCAGTAGGCTGTAGACTTATACATCACGCTCCCATATATTTCCATCCTCCTATTCTAATCGTAAAGTAACTGGCCCAAAGTAAGGGGTTGCCTTTATCAAACGTTCTAGTGTATACTTACTGCTGTTGATAAAATTAGAGTAATTCAGTGAAATACTATTTAAGTAAGGAAAACAGTTTATTAGTAGCTCTTAAAGGTAAATATAGATTTCATATTTGTGATTTTGAATAACACATAAACATTTTATTACTGAAACTTCGTAGGAACGCCTGTTTTGTATCTCAAGGTAAACTATATTTTGATTTAAATGCTGAGTATGAATTACCAACCTCCTCAAAACTCCTAGTTTTCAGGAAATTCTTTCTTAAATTTACTAGTTATTGTAGTGTAAGCTGTTTGTTTATCATAACAAGTGATAATATAGTAAAAACAAATTATAAATCACTGTAATTTAGGAGTGTGTAGCTAAATAACGCATCTTCAAAACAAAGTTAAATACAGAAAAATGAAATGTAATAAAATGCATTTACAGTTATCTGCCAAGTAAGTTTTACAAAAAACTGATTAGGATAGTAAATCTTAAGTGATTTTCATGAGAGAACTGTTGTAATGTGAGCAGGTTCCGTGGAATTATTTGTTAAAAAATAATGTGAGATACAGTTCACATAACAATAACAGATTGATTGATTTTTCCTTTAATTCTGTTACAGTAATTTTCACTAATAGTAGATTCTTGATGTCATCATTAACTTTCTAGATATTCCAGCACTAATTGTATTTAATTATATATTTCAGTATACTTCTTAGTGTTATAAATGTTTTGAAAGTTGTTTCTTTGATATTTTAGGTATGATAGACAGTTAAGGGTTAAAACTTTAGGGCTGTTTCTGCCACGTTTCTTTAGGAGTATTAGGAACAGAAGACAAACGTTTAGCATTTTCAATAACCTACAATTAGAATATATCATTATTTGGATAAAATTGTCTGTTTAAAATAAATACCTGTATTATTAAGAACAAAAACATGACTTTCATTTCTCCAACAGTTACCATCTGGTGATCTGGCAGAAGTAGATAAAAATGAACTTGGGATTGAACAAAATAAAATATTTCTAGAAGAATGCTACTTAAGATTAGAAAATAGAATTGATTTTTTTTCCATAACTAAAACAGAAATATCAAGTTTTTGCCTTTAACAAAGCTTTCACAATTCAAATTGTATTACAGATATTTCATTTTTGCTGTGACTTTGACCTCTATTAACCATTATTAAGCTGAGGTCATGGTATAAGTATTTTCATTATCTAAATGAACAGCAACCTAAACAGTAAAAGCATTTTTATTGTAATTTTGAATAACTGTAGTTATCACATATACTTTGCCCATATTGCATAATGGAGATTAAAGACTTTTGTAATATTTTATCAGTTTAACTGATAGAAAGTTTTATAATCATTTGTTGGGTAAAACAATCACATAGTTCCATCATCATGTGCAGTTTTGTTGTTCACACTGGCACGACCACGACTAACAGTAATTTTATCAACTACCAAAGATAATTACACATCAGATTTAACAGACAATTGAGTTAATAGTTGTTGAGAAAACAGCGGCTATCTAACATTAAGAGACAAAAGAGATAATTACATTTGAACATTATAACTTATTTTCAATAAGATGGAAACTTGACACATAGCCTTAGCTTTGGGTAAACTTACACACATTAGAATAAGAAAATAATTGTATGTACTAGTAAACATTCCTACTTTTATTAAATGGGATAAAAAAGTTATCCATAATGGAAACGTAAGTTTACACGTAAAATATCCAGTATCACAATTTACTTTTAAGACGTGTTAGGGTGTGTACGACAAAATTGCAGTATTTTATGGAACATCCTTTCTGTAGATCATACAGTGTTGAAACAAGGATAGGACTACATGGCTTTAGATGAAAATGTCATATGCTATGTATTAACAAGTATATATGATTCAGTTATTTCTTTCATTACAAATTGTGTTAAATATGCAAAGTTATTAGACAAATGCCATCTTTTATAAGTTGTAGTTATTACGTTTTTGTTCATGTTTGATATTTTTCCATTTACGTTACTGCTAATAACATTAGTTTAATATATTAGATTATGTTGTTTTATGTATCATACCAGCAGTTTTCTTTCTCCTGAAGTTCAATCAATAGAATGTGTAAATGTAATAAGAAAAGAAATCTAAAGGTACTCGAATAGAGTTGGTTATGTTCATTGTTTGCCTAAAGGTACACAAATAGAGTTGGTTATGTGCATTGTTTGCCTAAAGGTATGCAAACAGAGTTGGTTATGTGCATTGTTTGCCTAAAGGTATGCAAACAGAGTTGGTTATGTGCATTGTTTGCCTAAAGGTACGTAAATAGAGTTGGTTATGTGCATTGTTTGCCTAAAGGTACACAAATAGAGTTGGTTATGTGCATTGTTTGCCTAAAGGTACTCGAATAGAGTTGGTTATGTGCATTGTTTGCCTAAAGGTACTCGAATAGAGTTGGTTATGTGCATTGTTTGCCTAAAGGTACACAAATAGAGTTGGTTATGTGCATTGTTTGCCTAAAGGTACACGAATAGAGTTGGTTATGTGCATTGTTTGCCTAAAGGTACACGAATAGAGTTGGTTATGTGCATTGTTTGCCTAAAGGTACACAAATAGAGTTGGTTATGTGCATTGTTTGCCTAAAGGTATGCAAACAGAGTTGATTATGTGCATTGTTTGCCTAAAGGTACGTAAATAGAGTTGGTTATGTGCATTGTTTGCCTAAAGGTACACAAATAGAGTTGGTTATGTGCATTGTTTGCCTAAAGGTACTCGAATAGAGTTGGTTATGTGCATTGTTTGCCTAAAGGTACGCAAATAGAGTTGGTTATGTGCATTGTTTGCCTAAAGGTACACAAATAGAGTTGGTTATGTGCATTGTTTGCCTAAAGGTACCACGAATAGAGTTGGTTATGTGCATTGTTTGCCTAAAGGCACACCGAATAGAGTTGGTTATGTGCATTGTTTGCCTAAAGGTACACAAATAGAGTTGGTTATGTGCATTGTTTGCCTAAAGGTATGCAAACAGAGTTGATTATGTGCATTGTTTGCCTAAAGGTACGCAAATAGAGTTGGTTATGTGCATTGTTTGCCTAAAGATACATAAATAGAGTTGGTTATGTGCATTGTTTACCTAAAGGCACATAAATAGAGTTGGTTATGTGCATTGTTTGCCTAAAGGTGCATAAATAGAGTTGGTTATGTGCATTGTTTGCCTAAAGGCACATAAATAGAGTTGGTTATGTGCATTGTTTGCCTAAAGATGCGCAAAATAGAGTTGGTTATGTGCATTGTTTGCCTAAAATGCGCAATAGAGTTGGTTATGTGCATTGTTTGCCTAAAGGTACACAAATAGAGTTGCTTATGTGCATTGTTTGCCTAAAGGTACACAAATAGAGTTGGTTATGTGCATTGTTTGCCTAAAGGTACACAAATAGAGTTGCTTATGTGCATTGTTTGCCTAAAGGTACACAAATAGAGTTGGTTATGTGCATTGTTTGCCTAAAGGTACACAAATAGAGTTGCTTATGTGCATTGTTTGCCTAAAGGTACACAAATAGAGTTGGTTATGTGCATTGTTTGCCTAAAGGTACACAAATAGAGTTGGTTATGTGCATTGTTTGCCTAAAGGTACACAAATAGAGTTGGTTATGTGCATTGTTTGCCTAAAGGTACACAAATAGAGTTGGTTATGTGTATTGTTTGCAGAATCAAAATGGAATATGTTTATCCAAGTAACTGCATCCTTGTTAATGATGTATTAATAGTCAAATATAAATTTTAAAATTTTAAAATGCATGTCAGAGAAACTAACTTTTGAACTAGCAGGTTGTAGCACCCAGTATTATGAATAAAGACTGTATTAATAAGTATGTGCAAAAAATACTGAACAATTGTTCCGAGTTTAAAATTTTCTTAATTAAAAAGCCATATTTCCAGGTAAACAGACTTACTTTATTTTTGGTCTCATTTGTGCATATTTATCACTTGCAGTTGTGTATCAATAAAATTACACAATTTTACACACAATACACTACCTAATATATGATAAAGTTCTTCACGTTCAATACACAAATTTTAAAAATGTACACGCATGGAAGAGAATGAACCGTTACTTGTACTAACTGATAACTTGAAATATTTCATATTTCTTATCATTTGCACTTTAAACCAAGATAGATATAAAAGCAGATTTATGTCAGGATCAACACCTTCTTAAATTATGTCCCTGAGAAATAATTACTGAACAGCAGCTCCAGGATAACCTAGTTCCAATAACTTCATGTGCGTATCGTTAGTGAAAGTAAATGTTCTATGAATGTGATTTGATTTATTTACAGCATTCAAAATTTTGAAAACAACAAGGTTAAAAATGTTTAAGCTTTGGTATAACATAAAGATACATGTAATATTTTTTTAATAACATAAAAAAGGTATGTTATAATAATAATTATATTATTATATATAATAATCATATAAATGTTCTATGAATGTGAGTTGATTTATTTACAGCATTCAAAATTTTGAAAACAACAAGGTTAAAAATGTTTAAGTTTTGGTATAACAGAAAGATACATGTAGATATTTTTTTAATAACATGTATCTATAGATATTGTACTATGTGTATGTATCTGTAAAATTATATAAAGATATTAAATCTTTTGATACAACACTTAAATCACTGGAGGTATTTAATTACATTTAAATGAGTTGTGATACTGTAAAACACAATTAGTTTATTCTTGTTATGTGTTTTGTGTAACAGATAACACACTTTCAAACTTTACTTCACCAATATCTTTAAATTTAACATATAATTAAAATAAATAAAACATAATTCTAAAGACAGTAAAAGTTCAAATATTTCACTTTATCTGACCCCCATGCAACAAACACATAGTGTGTATACAAAATAAGTAGCTTGTGAACATGCATCACTATCAGAAAAACTGGAAACTTAACTACAGGACAAACTATATACTTCACATTATGTGATACAGTGAAAACAATTAAAGGTATCTTTTTAATATATATAGTCTTCAGTGTTGGATATTAGCAATTTATGAGGTCTAACAGTGGTAAATTACATCATTTTTTTGCCAAGTAAACAAAATACATACTAGAATGATAGTAATGACAAACATGAATCAGCTACCAATAATTATTTATATTAAATTATTTCAAACCCTATGTATAGAAATTATTTAAAATCCATTTATAGGAACCATCACTAATGCTTTAAGTCAAAAATTTCAATTAATAATGGCTCTACATCTTTTGGATTCACATCTAGGAATATTTGAACATGATTTTCATTTAGAAGATGTAGTTCCTGAAGTTTAGAAATCAGCTTTAGGTAAAAAGAACGGGCTTCACACCCTGTATAGATTGTATCAAGATATCGCTTTAAAAGGTAATAGTAGTTTTTCTGCTCTAGCGATACCACATTTTTATGAACAATATTTGGTCTTTCAGGAGTAAACAAGGTGATGGCACTTAAAAGCAACATGATGTTTTCATCTGATCGCCACGTAACATCGAAGGAGTTGATGAATCTCTTGTGTTCCTCATAAATGTTGCCTTTAGCTTCTTTTAAAATGTCTACTTTGATAGACATAGCCTGAGGACCTTGCCAACAATCTTTCTCAGGATCATAAGTCATTACAGAACGAAGCAGCATTAACTCCGTACAACCTCCTTTGAGCAGAGCAATTTGATCTTCCTGGCACAAAGTCTTGAATCCATGAATACGCTTTGACATTATAATAAGTCTGCGAATTGCATGGTCTGTCATGTTGATAACATCTAGAAGGCTTGGATCTGGAACTTCACAGGATAAAGGCATTTTAAGAACTTCATTTGCTGTGATGAGTTCAGTCAATTTGGCTTCTTCTGCTTCTGTTAGAGTTTTTTCTTTACAGTTTTTACTTCGAAGAGGAATATCAGCAAACTCAACTTTAATGGCCAAGTCCATAACTGATTGTGGGATGATACAGTCATCCTTTTTGCTATAATGGCCAATGCATGAATGATCCAAATTAGAAGAAATATGATTATCAAATCTTTCAGAGAGGAAAGAAACAAAGGAACCATTTAACCTGGGAGAAACTCTGTCACGCTGGGCATCACACAAGACAGTGGAGCTTGTCACTTGTGATTCACCTACTCCATCAGATGACAGTGATGTTGACCACTTCGATGATGAAGATGACAAATCAGAATTAACTAATGACGATATGGTTGACGGCTCTTTGGAATTCTTTATCACTGAATCTGGAGGTACACCCGAACTTACAGAACATGCTAAAGTTTTCTTCCCTTTAATGCTACTAAATGCATTACAGCTTTCATTAGGAATTAAAGTAACACTCTGATTAAAATCTGAATTGGATAAAATGGCTGAACCATGTTCACTTGTCAAAGACATCAGTTCACTGCTATTACTGATAGACTCTGCTTGTAATTCTACTGAATCATCAAAAAGTAAAGTTGTTGGAGAATTTGGTTGTGAATTTGAAAGGGGTTTTTCTGTATCTACAAACAGTCCAACTACCTGATCACTGTCAACATCCACTCCTATTTCACTTGGACTGAGTGAAAAGGTGTGTTTTACCCTGCTACTGATAGATAATTTTTCCCTTTTAGACTGATAAGGAGCATATCGTTTTCTTCTGTTTTCTTCAATTTTTGTTTTTTTAATACGCTTTTCTTCATCTGTCAAAATCCATTCTTTTTTCATTCCTATCTCAAAACATTTTTTCAATCGACATTTCTGACAAAACCTTCTTGTAATAATGTCCACTTTACAGTTATTGTTAAATGGACATTTAAAATCCTAAAAAAGGAGAGAGAGAGATAATATTGTAAAAGACATTTACAAACTAACTGATACCTTACATTTATATGAAAATAACAATTCAAGTTTTAACATACTAGTCACAAATTAAGATACCACCAAAAGAGAGACTTATTGATGATGTCATCTCTTTTCTCAACGATGTACAGTCCTTACACAAAAGAAAAAACAAAGTAATGCTTTTATTTTCTTCCAACTTAAGTAAATTTACATGGAGACAAAATATCATAAAATAATGTAAGGATTTTACAGTAAATGAAACTGAGGCAGAGAAATACCAAACAAATGAAAGACTTAGTGAATTTGTAATTACACATCTCTCTATAACTTCATAGAAATTTGGTTGGTGCAGTTTAAATATGATTATATAAATGAAATTTATATAAGACAAGTAATTTTCTTGAGGAACTAACTGAAATATGTCAACTTAAAGTATAAGAACAGATCCTATGTTTGTTCTTAAGAAAAAAAGAACACATCTAAACAGTGCAATACCAAAGAAATGAACAAGTTTTTTGTTTATGTGAACTGTTCAAGGGCAGTACTGCACCACAAAGCTATGTTGCTTTTCCACTGGTGAAGGGGTATAGCTTAATATTTTGTGCAATATAAATTAGTGTGGTATACTTTATAACATATAGAAGTGAGAGCTCTATCACTAGCTTGGTGCAAACACAAAATCATTTCTGTAGCAGTGCCAAAATGTCAGCCAATTATTCTAAATAAAAGTGAGTACCATAGTCAGAACGAAATCACACAAATCTAATCATGATAACCTGATCAAATTAAACAAGTTAAACTGACAAAGGAAAATATTTCATGGTTCACATATTGCTATACATTCTTTTCTTCTTTCACTCTTAACCCCTTAGAATTATTCACAAAACAACTACATCAGTAGACAATGAATATCTTTGGTAATTTTACAGGTAAATGTATTACTTTATCAGATTTGCAACCTTACTTTTGAAAGAATATTACCATTTTATGACAAATTAAAAGTAAAATAATGTAAAATAACTTTTTATTTTGAATAAAACAGTTTGTTATATTCTCATTCAATCTTACATTAATAAACTGTTTTAAATGGTGATATGAACAATGATGTTGCTAATATGAATAACTGGGAATGTCTCTTAGCTTGCCTTTGTGGTAAAAATAATGATATACTATGTATTTCATATACTTAATTTTGTAGTATTGCTTTTGGGTGTTCTAAAAAAATGTTTTACATTTCACATTTTTATTTTAAGGGAAAGGAAGTAAATTCTGTATTAAAGTACCTAAAAGGTAATTTTCTTTTAAAGCTTTTTTTTTTTCTTTTCACTATCACATTAAAATAAGTATAAGGCTATGGTTGATCAGTTAACACTATTCATAGATAATTGTAATAATAAACAAGTTATTTCTTCAATAACTTTTTAAATATCTCTAAAATACTAAAATTGGTAGTAAAAATGTCTTTCAATAATTTTATTTCTAGAAAGTATTAATTGTGGTGCAAATAACACACGTTTTATCACTAGTTTGAAAATAAGCCAAAATTAGGTACTATGTTGTTTTTAAATGCATGCACGTATCACCATATTTTATTTAGATATACTAATGTTGTAATGTTTTAAGGTATCAAACAATTTTTATACCAATATTAAATTTCTTATAAAATGACAAAATACACAATTTTCAAGCTAATTTTTGTAAAGTGTGTAGTTTTAAATATATACATCACTTACTTTGGTTTTTACAGCATTCCTACGGAAGAAAGCTTTACATGATTCACACGTAATAGCATTGAAATTGTAGCCCAATGCTTTATCTCCACAGACACCACAGATTTTTTCATCTCCAGCTTTAAGATCTTCTGTCATTGTGGCTGTCACTCAATTTAAGTTTCTCATATTAACTACCTATAAAAATACCAGACATTCAATCTCTTTACTTTAGTAAAAATTATCTACAGTTAACATTTAGGGACAACATGGTCCCTGTTAGCTATTCCACACACTACCCTAAATTTCAAGAAAAACAACTTAAAGCCAGCTCTCATCATTCATGTACTTATCAAGCTTTCTCTTAAACTCATTTAAGTTTAGTACCTCTACAACATCTGAAGGCAACTCATTCCAAAGGTCAACCTAACCACCCTATTAGAAAAATACAACTGTCTTAGCTGAAGATGACTCCTACTCTGTCAAAAAAAAGTCCTTCTATTCTCACTGTTAAGTATGAAAAAGTGATGTATTGATATTATCAATTCCCTTTATAATTTTCAACCCTTAAACAGCAGGAATGTTGTAGGTAGCAGCATCAATTGACGACAGCTGCCATTTAAGGGTTAACACAACAATCAGATTCGATCTAACTCTTCTCTTTTCAATAAAAACATTTTGTGAGATTTCAACCTCTCCTCATATGACAACACCTCCATCCCAGGCACCATTCTAGTAACCCTTTTCTGAACCTTTTCCAACAGTTTGATGTCTTTCCTAAAGTAAAGAGCCCAAGACTAAACACAATATTCTAAATGTGGCCTAATCAGTGAACTATATAATGAAATTAAAAACTCTTTAGATTTGTATTCAAAATTTCTGTAGATACAACCGAAAATCCTATTTACCGCACCAATGGTAGGGTAACATTGCTTGGATGGCTTAACCCTTAAACAACAGGAATGTTGTAAGTAACAGTTCACCATCAATGTAAGACACTGAGAAAAACAAAATTCTGAAACATAATCTTAAGCATTTTTATTATGAATTTTGAACAAAATATGAAAGGAAAGAAAAGCATAATAAAGACTTATTTGCTACAATTTCAAATGTTTTTTAGGGTATGAAAATCATGAAAACATCCTCCAATGCACAGTACTACTCTACGTTCTTCACACCAGGTAGTCACTATCTTTCACTTCTTTTCTTTTCTTATTGTATGCATACGTACGTGATATTATCTTTGTCCATTTTTTCTAGCTCCTGAGGATGGAATGCTATCTAAAAGGTGCCAAGAAAATGTTTCTTTTCTGACAAGTCTATCAGGAACAGTAAGACTGTCTTTCTGGGAAAGGTCTTGTCACCCTTCCAATATTGGTAAATTAAATTGTAACTAAAATGCCTCAATGATGGCTTCTTGCCAGTTTTTACTAGATACATAAGAATTCCAAATTAGAATATCGATTAGGTGAAGAAAAAGCTTCTTATTCCACTTCACTAATTTATGAAGACAATCAATTTGTCCAATTTGCACATCACTTTTATCGACGAGCCTCATGATGATAATGTAGTCTACAACCATATCGGGATTGGTAATTGGTTATTTAGTTTTGTAATCATCTTTCCCACTGTATTTCATTTCACCTTTATGTACTGTGATAAGCAAAGTAACAGGATATTTGTCTTTCCATCGAGTGCTAAAACATTCCCTTGCTTCTTGGTCTCAATATATCCCTTCTTCAGAGGTGCAAATTTATGTGCATTCTTCTGATTAGTTCTAACTGTTCCACAAAAACCAGTCTTATTTTCAAAGAGAAAGTTGCATAATTCCAGACTTGTATAATAATTATCAGTATATATGACCTTTCCAAGGCAGTCTTTCATCAGTTGCAAGACAACTGATCCTGAAAATCTTAATCAGGGATCTTTGAGGACAACTGCATCCCTTGCAGAATAAATAATATCTATTACAATTCCTGTTTCACAATCACATAATACAAAGATCTTTATTCCAAATCTATGGCACTTGCTTGGAGTGTATTGTTTGAAAACAATACAACCCTTGAAAAGAATCAATGATTCATTGATAACTACTTTTTGAAATGGGGAAAAAGATTACTCAGCTTTTTATTTCAGCATTACAAACATTTCTTGAACATTCCATGATCAATAATTTGCATTCAGTTCTTTGTTATTTGAAAAGCGCAAATATCTAAGAATCTCCCTGAATAGAATTGGAGTAATTTTTGAGAAAATTAGAGTTCCTATGAAGAGATCATTCTTCCAATAATCAACCAGCACATGCTTTTTACATGTGTCATAAGCATCACTAGAACAAAAAAAATGTGCATTTCCTCAATAGTTGTATCTTCCCATTTCTTACTTTATGAAGTAGAGGGACTGTTACTTTCTTCAGAATTCAAGGATTTACAAAACTCATCTGTTTGTTTCTCACACAGTATAACTCATTATCCTTTGATCAAATATAGCAGTAAAAAATTCATATTCTTCACATTTATCCATGAGCCTAAATCTATCTGTGCATCCAGCATTTCTTCTACCAAAGGAATGAATAAATTGATCAAAATCATGATAGGTTACCCACTGGGAATCAATGGATTCTGATTCACTTATGGATTCTGATTCACTATCCAAATCGTGTTCAGAGCTTGACACAACTGAATTTGTTGGTGATGAAAAATCTGAAAAGTGTTCTTCTTCAGTAGAATAATTATCACATGCTAATACTTCAGTTTCATCTTTTGATGAAAAACGTTTTTGCTTCGTTCCCTTAGCTGATGCACCCTTCCTTTTTTGCTCCATGACTTACACTGAGAAAATAACTCCAATGCAATGCTTTGAGTGGGTATGGTCACTACTGTGTGAGAAGGTTGCCAACTGATGTTTTTTAGCCTGTATCATCAGTTGATGAAGGCCATCGTTTAAGGGCTAAGAGCAATCAAACATTACACTGCAGTCCTTTTCTTTCATAACACTGCTAAAGTTGTTTTACATACAAATTATACTTATAATTCAAATTATGATAACCCACATGCATTGCCTTCCATTTATCATAATTAAAACCCATCTGCCATTTATTTGCCCAATTCATTAAATTATCTAAATCCTTTTGTAAAGCAGCAGCATCCTGTTCACAGCTAATAACACCCACAACCTTAACACCATTTTCAAATTTAAGTAACTTTCTGACCACTCCTATTTCTTAACCTTATTAAAAATTTGGTTCCAAATCTCTCATTAATCATGTATCACTAACAACCTATTGTACATTTAACAATATAGCCGTTAATACCCTGATAGATTTCTGAGTCAGCAAGTTGATCATGTTTATATTTTATTAACCCTTTCACAATAGGCTTTGTATAGTATATACAAGTTCATCTACACATTTGCATATGTCAAGTATTTACACTATAACATTTGATACAGCAAGCATATCTTCACAGCATTTGGTAGACTTTTAGTAAAGACAAAAAGTATTTTGTGTACAAAAAATAAGATTTTTAATGAATTATTTTCACTAAAGATGTGTCTGAGAAAACAGTCTGTTTCATTACTAGTCTGAGTGCAAAGTGATTCCATGATATGATTAAAAAAAGAAAACTATTATTTAACCCAAATATTTCTATAATCTCTGAAACTTCCTAAATACATTTCAAACATTTGTTTTCAATAAGACTTTATATTTTGTGTTATTTTCTATAATTATGTGGGGCCTGTCACTTAAACCTCATAACCACTATAAAAAATTTAGGAAATAAATATAATATATGGTTTTTTTATGCTGGAATGACTACATATTATAATACAAAAATACAAATGTTTAGTCCAAGTAGCTTAAATCTAATAATGCTGTATATGAGACTTAAGCAGCCCAAGGATGTTATTTATTATTTTTTATTATACTGACCTTCCAGTTATGCCTACCTAATATTATATAGCATGAATTAACACAGTGTATATGCACTCAGGTCACAATCCAGTAATGTAGTGACCTTTAGTCTTCCCTGTCTTGGCTGTGTTTTAGTGGACTAGTATTTTGTATTTTAGTCATATTTCAATTATACATTATGTATATATACATATATAGATTACTATTTAATAATACATTATTATTATTATACTTATTTTTCTTAAAATATAGGACAGTAAACCAAGAAGTAAAATAAACATTTATCTCTTTTTGCTATGGCCTTTGTACTCAGTTGTTGCTGAACACAGGCTGCTAAGCCTTTTAAACTTTTGCATGTGGAGGATATCAGTTTTTTTAGGCTTTAGGCCAACTCTCGGGCTACTCTTTTACCAACATATAGTGGGATTGAGCATCACATTATAATGTCCCCACAGCTAAAGGGCAATCATGTTTGGTATCACAGGATTTGAACCCAAGGCCCTCAGATTACGAGTCGAGTGCCCTAACCACCTGGCCACATCAGGCCATTTCATACATATGAAAATATATACACTATGCTATCCAGTGCTAGTAGATTCACAAAATGAAAAATACTTCCAGAGAATAACTAATAATTTATGGTAATTGCAAAAATAATTTTTAAAAATATGTTTATTTGATGGTTTTAAAAGGTGATGTTTTTTCTCTTTGACGTTAAACAACCATCAAATACAAGCTTTAAGTAATCATTGTGATCTGATAGTAAAGATGAGTTTACATGAAAATAATCCTAATAAGCATTTTGTAAGTTCATGGAAAGAGGAACACTGAGCAAAATGCCACAATGTTATATACACCAACATAATACCACAAGCCATTTGTTCTTCATTATTTAATATTTTTCTGCCATCCTACAGAAAACATGGTTGTAATTATTTTAATAACACCTTGGAAACATCATTACACATGTCATGGTGTAAGGTTGTTCTTAAGTTTATTCTACTGTCTGGCAAATAACAGTGGCTGTACAACTGTCGACACATAATCATTTGAATGCGGTCTGTTACTTATATGGAGCCCCATAATGTACTATATGCATGTGTATATATAACTGTGTGCAGGCCATGGATGTTAACTAATGTTTATATTGCATGTATGATATATGTACCATAGTGATTATTAACTTACTGTTACAACTGTATTGATGTCACATATCATTTGTTTATATATAAGGTTCTTGCCTTTACCATTACATGCTCGATTTTGGCTATGTTACACAAATATCTAGGCTGTCACTCACAAAAGAAAGTTTAAACCATAGTTTAAAAGACAGCATCAAGTTCAGTTTGAAGCATCAGATCAGAAACTATGGTGATGATTGATGGTAAATGTTGAATTATCGCCAACTCTGAAAGACTGGAAATTGTATAGATAATGCAAATAGAGTAGCCATCCTTGAAGTTAACTATAAAAAATGGCAACAACCGTACTAGCAGGAGATAACAAAAATGATGGTCACTCTAGGAGAAAGTGATGCAGAGATTTTGTAGCTCTATATATTAATTAGAAAATATTTAGTTCCAGAAAGTACACTGCAACAATGACCAATCAAAAGTTTGGATCATCACAGTGGAGGAGGGTCATAGACATGTTACAACCCAAACTCCATCAGAAAAAGAAGAGGGAAATATATATTTAAATAATATATTCATAACTGTTAATTAAAGTATTTTTGACCTTGTAGTGTGAGTAGAATGACACTAAATCTGACCAGCCTTAGCAAAACAGTGACCTGCCTTATTATGGCCAGTGGAGAAGAGGAGACATAACAATATAAGAAATATTAAGAATGATTATTTGTTTACATATCCTATCATAATATGACACATTCTCTCATATTTGCACTGAATATATATGCATGCATCTATACACCTGGACAAATTCATATGGCTATTTGTATATACAGCTTTACAACTTAATTACAACATTATAGGAATTATAGCAGGAGTAAGAGCCATCCAATAAGCAAGAAGCCAATCAAAGGTCTGTTGCCGTTTCTTGAGAAAGCATCATAAACCAATTGTGTATTTTATTAAACTAAACAGCTTTAAATAGAGCAGTATTTCTATTACACAGAATTATGTCACTGGTAGACATAAAAATAAACCCTAAAGAAAAAAATATTATTAAAAAGTGTTAATTAAAAGAGGGTAGGGTTATAAATAGCTGGCTTAAACTGAAAGATATAGTCACAAAAATGTAAATAAGCAAGCTTAAGGTTTGATAAGTAATGTTGACTTTAGGAAGGAAGTGTTGACGTTACTTCCTCAAGTTACAAATCCCTGTTTTGACTCCACATATAAAGGCTGTAATATTTAGGGATTTGTAGATTGAGGAAGTAACGTCAACACTTAAGCTTGTTTTGCTTTTTGTTGTTGTGATTGTACTTTCTCTCTAAGCTACTCATCTTCTTTCCCCCCCTACATTTTTAAACAAGTAATTTTTAATAAACTTGTATATATATATATATAGATTTGAACCTAAAACCAGTTTTACTTAGTAACCTGAATGATACGTTGATGTATTCGAATGTTCCAAATGGTGTTCAGAAATCTACTTATTACCAAACATTAACTCACTATAGGATATTGAGGAATGGTAGGTATTTACCATTTCTGTACAAAGCTACATAAGAGCTATTTACATGCAACTACCCCTAGCTTTGAAAAGACAGATGAAAGTTTACTAGTTAACAGCACTCACTGCCAACTGTTGGGCTAGTCTTTGTCTAACCAGATAGTGAGATTCAACTGTTACTCTTACAGAGAGGATACTTCTGACCACAAAGTGTGGAATATGTTTGTTGGAACAGCATCATGTATACAATACTTTTTTATTTACTTTAACATCTTCTGTAGTAAATTCCAATGCCTCAAATAAGTTAGGTATGCTGTAATTTGTACTTATGTATGTAGTACTTCTTTATTTAAGTCTGTTTGCAAAACTCTTTTCAGTTGATGCATACAAGCTCTACTCTTCTAAATTATCTTGTCATGGTGATTATTTTAGCTAGTCTAAACATCTCCTGTGATGTAAACTTAATCTTCATAAGTTTGTTACACTTAATAAGCTATAAATATTTAAAAAGGCAGCAACTTGGTCTCCAATGGCAGAGTAAAATACAAGGTTCAATTTCTATGCATAAACAAAAACAATTAATACTCAGTCGTTTGACACAGAGGTAAAATAAAATTCAAAAACTGACAATGGGATGTTTGATGAGTTTCATTCTTGGCCAATCTTCAAATTTTCATACCTTTTAGAAAAGTTAGGTAAATATCAAACAATCTAACTGTTATTCTACATTTACAATTAATAATGCAGACCAAAACACTTACTGTACAAGTTTTCTTTGTGTACAGTTTTCTTGCATTTGTGCTTATGATCACTTTATGATAAATTTATTATATATCTATTTTAATACTGATGTTTGTATAAGTTCAATTTATATTTTAAAAATATATACAGCTTTACTGTCAAATGTGTAGTGCAAAATTATCTCAGTGAACACTTGGCAATATATCAAGGAAGTTCCACATTGCATAGAAGACTCAATGTTGTTTGTAAGTTTATAATTTTTTTATATAAATCATTATTTGTAATAACTATTTGTAGTAACCTTCATTATAAATTGCAATATTTTTGATTTATTAAAATATATTTGTATTAAGGAAAAATCTGAGTATCAATCTCATTGGCAAATATCATAAATTTGATACATATTGAAATTTAATTAACTTCTAAATCCAAATTATAATTTAACTCTGTTTCAGACTATTTGAAATCATAATACATAATAAATTGGGGCTCATCCAGGACAAATCATAACACATAACAATGTGACTAATACAATGTATTTATTCAAGAGCAAGAAGAGAAGACATATATAAAAACAATTTAATATTAAACTTAAGATGAAAATATTAGCATTACACCATTGACTATCAAACTTGTTTGTTATTACAACTGAAACTGTTGATAATAGTTGTGCTCTCCCATCTAGATTTAAAAGTAATAATTCTTTTTGACAAAATTCCCAAAATCGTTCAACATCATTTTTTAACTCACTATCCTAATTTGCTAACAATAAATATTGTCTCATGACTTCAGAGTTAAAATTTCATTTCTTATATTACAGCTTGTTGCAAAACATTAAACCTAATTATACAATGACTATCCTTCCCCAAATGTTCCCACACTAAATTCATGTAACAACATCAGAAGTGTAAGAGGTTATTTTAAAATATGGGTGAGCAAGGTTTATCTGACAAGCTCACCCATTATGGCCAGAGTCCAGGGTTTCTCTTAGGGCTTTAGAAGCTTTTTGGGTTCTGGATTAAATTTTGTACATTCTCCTGCTTTTCCCAAGTGTAATTTTTTTCTAATTTTGGTGCATTTCTACTGGAACAGGTTGAAGAATTGGTGGACCCACACCCTCATGGGATCCTCATCAGTTGTTACCAACGGATGTAAAATTCATTTTTCCAAGTTACTCTCTGACCATTTGGTACACAGAATTTCATTTAGACACTTAAAAAAAAAAAAATTGTATGTCAATTTATTTATCTAAAATATTAAAAGAATACCACATAATTATCTACAAATCACTCAATTTTTCACATGAAAGTTCATTGTGGTTCAATCAATTATCAAATTATTTTACTGCAATATTTCATAGCCCATGCTCATAACTGAAATCTCTTTTCTGAACGTATTTGAAATACAGTGTTTTATAATTTTAATAATTATGTGAAACTATCAATAAATAAAAAGCAAGGCTTATGTGCCTGACCTAACAAATATTCATAGAATGCCAATCTCCTATAGCATTGACAAAATGTATGTACATTAATATTAAATATCTTATTGTTTATTAAAGTCATAAGTTAAGACTTCTGAATTCAATCTTACTTAACACACTGACATATCACACCATGTTTTAAATATAAATTACAATTATTACAAGTTTTGCACTGTGTTCTACTTCCACATATATAAACAAATACATTTACTACAATATTTATATGTAGTTGTCATGGTTAGTATCTAAACAACCATCTATGTCTAATTATTAGTTTCTTTATATATACATATATATGACAGAAGTTGCAAATCAGTTTATATCCCACATTTAGGCTACTAATCTGCTGCCACTTTTAGCTTCTGGAAACATATCCCATGTCTTCTGGTTAAAAGCATTGTGTTATCCATTTATCTGGGCTCTAGTGAGAATACAGAAAAGCTGTTTTTTGACAAGACCCAAGATCAGATCTGATTGCTGCCACCAGATACAGTCCTTCTCGAGACTTTGCTAAATAGATGAAAAGACTAGCAGCATAAACGTAGGATATACTAACTGTCATCTAGTAAAACACAACAAAGAAAGTAATTAGACATAAGCTACTAACCATCACAATCACTGATCTCTCATTCTATCATCACACTCTTATGTAGAGTACACAAGTTATTTATGTAAATTTCACTGTATATTATCCAACAATAAGCAAATTTGTCCAACAATAAACTCAATAATGTATTTATTAGACTATGAGACATAAAGCATATACAAGTATGAATGTTACGTATATAATTCCTTGAACTTAAGGCATTTATATATAAATCATTTTTATCTACATTTTAAATAAATAATGGGAAATTATATATTACACTTTCAGTGAGTTTCCCTGCTGCCACTTCTACCTTGGTAACATTTGTCAGCCACTTTATTTATCAACCACTCAGTACTACTGCTCAAGTGAACAATACTAGTATTATATATTTCAAGCTACACTATAAAATACTTTCGATTTCATTAGATGAATACTGACAAATAAAAATTAAACATTATAATTTATATTAATGTTAATATAAAGTTAATTTTATATTTGATATAGTAAGCTCTGCAAACAATTTTACAAATAAACTATTTTACTACTGCTGGTACTAGCACTAACTACAGTATTATTCCTATATTAGTAAGTTAGCATTTGTAATTTACTAATTATGAATATTAGTGGTTCACGCTTCCACTAGTCTTCATTTTTTAAAACATCAACTGTTTAAAATTGAGAGAGTAAACCCAAATTTACGTATAATAGATTGCTTTTTAACTAAAATATCGTGTCCAAATATTCCCACACCATACAACTTCAAAAGTTTAAAACTGGAGCAAAAAACCCCTTTTATGTTGATAAATCGGTCTATTAAACTTAACACTATTATTCGTATTTCAGATAAATTCAGTTATGGATAATGCTTTTCTGCAAATGATTTACAGTTTTACTTACGTATATATATATTTTTTTTCCTTAACTGAAATCAACTGGTCCTGACACACACACACATATATACATATTTTCACTCATACTATGTTTTTGTCTTACTAATAATTTGACGGTCCTTGGTACTTCAGTTCACATATACGATGCCTCGTACGACAAGGCATCTTACTCACTACCCGTCACGTGAAATCCAAGATAAAAGTGTTGCTCAGAGGTTAGCTGATATCACGTTATTTACTTTTTACTTTGCTTTACTTTTTTTTTAGTTTATTTATCAAGGAAAATAAATTTAATAACCCATCAAGTTTCCTTTAAATGTATTACAAATTTTAAAACAAATATTGTTATTTGGATAAGAGTCAACTAAATTATTGTTTTCTACAACGTTTTCTAAATGGACCATGGAACAAGTTTAAACATTATTTGAAACAAAATATCTGTTTGTTTGTTTTTATCTTCAACCTCCCTCATTTCCTTAACAACACCTCAGTAGTACTGTTTGTTTGTTTGTTTTTGAGTTTCGCGCAAAGCTACACGAGGGCTACCTGCATTAGCCGTTCCTAATTTAGCAGTGTATGACTAGAGGGAAGGCAGCTAGTCATCACCGCTAACTTTTGAGTTACTCTTTTACCAACCAACGAAGAGTGAGATTGACCGTCGCTTATAACGCCCTCACGCCAAGCGCTCAGTAGTAAGTCTGAGAATTTGAAATGAAAAATAGGGTTTCGATACCGGCAGTGAGCAAAACACAAAGTCCAATATGTTTCTTCGTATTTATGAGTAAACCAACAATTTTATCTTGTTTATATTCAACGATTGTAGAAACTAATGTAAGTAGTTTTTTAAGGTGTTATCTATGGTGAATGTTGCTTATATGTTTAGATACATAAAACAAGTCACTCATTGTTAACAGATATTTTTTCGTTTGGCTAATTTGTGTTTATATAAGCTTAACTCAGTTTTTAGGATTTGCCCAAGATGCGTTATCACAATGAAAATTATAATAATTCAAGAATTGACATCCGTAGTGGGCAGAGCACAGATAGCCTATTATGTTACGCTGTGCTTAATTCCTATATAAAGAAAAATATACAACATAGGTTAAACCTTATCATTTTGCTATACCCAAAATTATATTTTCAGGTTATGTTACCGTTGCATAAAAAATTAAACTTTAATTGACTTGTAATTAACAAAATAATAGATTCAATTTAAACGTCTATATTTTAAACGCTTCAAGCGCTAAAAATTAAAAATACGTATATATACACATATATTATTTCTATTATTATTTAAGATTGCATTCGCAAATCTCGCATATTTTGAGATTAGAGCTGTAAGACCAATTAGGAGTTGACGGTGATTTTTTTTTTCAATGGGACTATAAATTTTGTTGACAAAATAGTATAGCATGCTTAGCTGTCCTTTAAAAATTATATTATTTTATTTAGTTAAGTATTTTATTCGGTATGCTGGTCATCAAATCGGGTATAAAACTATTAGTTTTTAACACAGAAAATTTATTAAAGGAATAATAATTCAAGATGTCTTAATATAAAATCATTAGTACTTTCGAGAAAAGTTTGGTTTTAGTTTCGCGCAGAGCTACACGAGGACTGTCTGTGCTAGTCGTCCTTAATTTAGCAATGTAAAATTAGAAGGAAGGCAGTTAATCATCACCACTCACAGCCAACTGTTGGGCTACTCTTTTACGAACGAATAGTGAGATTGATAGTCACATTATAACGCCCCCACGGCTGAAAGGGCGAGTATGTTTGGTGCGAAGGGATTCGACCCTCAACCCTCAGATTATGAGTCGAGTGCCTTAACAACTTGGCCATGCCGGGCCTTTGAAAAAAAAAAAAAACTGTTTCTTTCCTCTTCAGGAATGGGCAATAATAGAGAGTAATAACATTGAGAGTAACTTACGAATATTTTAAACAAGTTAATATGGGTACTTCAATGTAAATAAAAAGTAGCTGTTGTACAATTTAAAATTTTGTAGTCTGAAATAGAAATTTGTGTTTACTTTTAGAGTAAGGATAATTTTCTCATTTTCTTAGTGAACTCGGAGTAAATATATTGCTCTTGAATCTGTAAACAGTGTTTTGAATATCTGTTTCTCAGAACATTATTTTTGTAGGACATATGAGTGATTTGTCTGACGCAGAGTAATAGATATGATTGTTTTATAAGGATGAACATTTATTATTGGGTTAACTGTAAATTATCCGTTTAATTGGCATTTGTTAAAATGAAAAATATGAACAAAACTTAAAAGTTAATTGGAAATTGAACGGAAATTTCGACATTATTTGGTTATAGGCTTATATATATTCCTGTGTTAACGTAAAAACTAATCATTTGAACGTGAAGGTACAAAGATATTGTTATCTTACTATTCAAAGAGGGAAGCTATATGGTTAAGAACGATAATTAATCCTTTTGCTAGCTGAGGTTTTGTACTTTGTACCAAGTAGATAACTGTAAAAATAAAGCTATCATTTGTGCGATAAATGTTTGCTAAATTTCCAAGTTGTATCAATTAAAACTGCTTTATAGGTGAAGTGGGGATTATAGCAATGAAAGTGTTTTTTTGTTTTAATGCTTAAAAGTTGTTTGTTTTTTTTTTTAAATATTGTTATTCTCATTTTTAGTTTGTAATACATTTTGTCATAATTCTAAGATTTTAACAAAGTAAAAAAATTGTTAATCGAGGGAATCATCTTGTTAATTTTTATTATATTTAATTTTGTAGCTTGACAGCTAAGTTGGCCCCGATATAGCCAAGTACTTAGGGCGCTCGATTTGTAATCTAAGGGTCGCCGGTTCAAATCCCCGTCACACTGAACGTGCTCACACTTTCAGCGTTATGATGTGACGGTCATTTCCACTGTTCGTTGGTAAAAGAGTAACCCAAAAGTTAGCCAGCTGACTTCCTCCTGGTTTTGCACTGCCAAACTTGAGATGGTTAGTGCAGATACTCTTCGTGTAGCTTCTCGCAAAAACTCCCTCCGCCCCAAAACTCTAGTTTGAGTGGAAGAGGAATTTTGATGATTCTTTTAAATTTGAAGTTTCTATACAGCTTAATTATTTTAGGCTCAGTATGCAGTTTTTAAGATTATTCAAATTATTTTAGGACTATTTACTCAGTTCCTTCAGTACTATTTTATTGGGTCTTTGTTATTCTGAAGATACTATAGGCACATAATTAAAATATCTGTGTTCTTTTATCATTATTTAATAAAACTGGGTTTCTGGCACTTTGTCATTACTCTAAGTCAAACAGATAAATGTGTCTCGATAGATTATTACAGTCTGCGTTATTTTGTGGTTAAAATGAATGAACATAAGACGCATGCGATAGGTTGTAGAATAACAGGAAATTCTATCGGGATATTTATTAAAGAATAATACTGAACTTATGAGTCGTGAAATGAAGTGACTGGACACAAGATAATGGTTGTTTGTTTTGAATTTCGCTCAAAACTACGCGAGGATTATCTGCACTAACCGTCTTTAATTTATCAATGTAACACTAGAAGGGAGTCTAGTCATCCTTCATCTAGTCACCTAGTCATCATTCCCCAACGCCTGCTCTTGTGTCATTCTTTTACCAAAGAATAGTGGGATTGACTGTAAAATTATAAAGTCCCCACAGCTGAAAGGGTGAGCATACTGGGCGTGATGGGCATTCGAACCCGCAACGCTAAAATGACCAGTCAAACGCCCTAACTACCTGGCTATGCAAAACAAACAAATAAACCTTTAGACCAGTACATTTATTTACTCAGAGTTAAAAACTATGCATGTGGCTGAGCATACTTACTCAACGTAGGGAAGGCCATAACCTTAGTATACCGTTTGAAGTATATATAAGAATACTGCTATCGATATTTTGTTCAACGTGCGGTATTACAACAACACCTTCCATAGCAGAACAGGTTTAGATTATGGAAAACGAAAAAGAAACAAGGCCAGCTACGACGATATGTTCTTAAAAATTTTCTTAGTTATGTTTTTTCATGAAATCTGAACATATAGAAAATAAAGAATAAATTTACGAAATATAGTATTGTTATAAACACACTTGCAGAATAGACAATCACGTCTATTATTTTGGGACTAGGTCTTACATAACGAAAATATAGCTTGAAAAATGTCACATTTTTTCTCCTAGGATAATGTTTTGTAGTCAATTTTTTCAGAATTTCGAGCAAATCTGCACAAAGATCTATCCGCATACATACCGTGCTAAAGTTTAAAACTATTAGAGGAAAAGCAACTAGCCAACAACATTCATTGCCAGATAATACGCTACGCTTGTTTAAACGCATAGCGGAATTTTACTAATACTGTTTCAGGGTTTGTGTTGTTGTTGTTTTTCTTTCTTTTTTGACGCTACAGATGCTAGCCACATTTTAGGCACGCTAATCACTAGGTCACGCAAGGCTCTGGAGCGGATGTTATATGTTGCACTGGTACCATAAACATACTACATAACTAAACGATTCTGTGTAAAGCAATTTTGCCACTTATTCTCCTTTGCTCCAGAAGAAGAAAAGGTCCACCTTTCGCAAGAGCTTGGGTTATAGGTTTTTTATTCATCACTACTTATCCTGGTAGTTCATGACGTTTCATTAATTTGGGCATTTCAGCTCTTTTACTCTCATTAAATAACACCGCTGTAGAAAGAAAAACCACAGAACTATTTGTCCACGGCAGAGTTAATTAATAAAATTTGAAAACTTACTGACGCCAGTCATAAATAAAAGTAAAAAGCAGATGAAGAAGCGCCCAACCGATTATTAAAAAAATAGTGAAAACTTAAATCTTGCAAACGTGAAACAATGTCAGTTAATATTACGACTTGACTTCGTAAGTTTTAACTTTCGCCACTAGATGCCATGCCGTCCACAAAACTGTACTTACAATAAATTCCTTTTACAACAACTTTTGGCTTAATTTAGGCATGACTCACTCTATATCAATTTTAAGAAAAAGAAACGTAATGATTTGATCTACATTATAATATAATATTTTTGAGACCGTATAAATACTGACTGTAAAATCGTAGTTTTAATATATTAATGTTTGTTTATTGATTCCACCGCCAGGCACGTTGGCACTAACGCTTGGACTCGTCTGTCTTGAAGATACCGCACGGAGAAGAAGAAAGCGGGGTTTGTAAAGCCGCGTTGTGTGGGCTTAGCTAGGGTAGTGCCGAACGTGTCCATTAATGGCTTGCTGATTTTTGCAGCGTAAACTATTGATACTTCTGTCTCGCAAGGAGGAAGAAGTTACTCCATTGAATTTTTCCAAAGATGGGTAAGTAAAGGCTGAATAATTTCTCATTGAGAAAGATCGGAATTTACAAAATATGGAGATAATGAGACCACAGATGTATAGGTTGCAGTGATTTGAAGCGTGGAATAGCGATACCCATATAGTGATGGCCTTATACGGATGTTCTAAATAACGTTGTAGCTCATTTCTAATTCTATCTTACGTTTAGCTGACGAAAACCAGAAATAATTTCAATTTCGTACTTGTACTCTGCTTTTTAAAGTTAAATCTTTATCCAGGGTAGTGGTATTTGAAGAAAAAAAAATAAAACTTCCTAATGCTTATGACAAAAATAGCTAAGAATCCAAGCTGTACGTTTCTTTTCTCGCTTTATCTTTGACATCGAGGATGTATGATAGTGTCTTTTATAAGGAGCCGGTTGAGGGTTGCTCAAACGAACTAAAATAAAGTAGCATTTCTGAAACGTTGTTTTGGTAAAACAACATGGCTTACAGGTAGTGAATTTGTATTATTCAAGCTATACGTATTTTTAAATGGTACGCATAATGTAATACATGAAACTCAGTTTAAAAAGATATATGAATATATATATGTGTGTGTTTGTGTTGCGCGCATGTGTTCACATGCAATATTTATATTTTAAAGAAATTTTAAAAATCATCAGTTGTATAAGTACTTTATGCGTGTTCTATTTAATGTACCAAGAATAATAAAAGAAGAAATAAAACTACATTTTTTGGCACAATGTAAGATAATTTTTCTTTATTAGTCACTGCCGACTGCTTTCGGTAAGAGTTACCATCATGAGGATTAATATCAAGATACTAACCCTAATGACAGTAACTGTGGTTAATAATAAAGGTTTTACTTTTCATTGAGCCAAAAAACATCGCTTTTATGTGTTTTACTCTTGATGTAGTTGCACAGGGTGCCTGAAAAGAGATTATATGTATCAAGATGAAATATTCTGTTCGTTTTACTAATATTTTTGCTAAAATTCATTTCTACCATGTGATTTTCATTGAATATTTTAGATTTAAACAGTAAAATAATACATATTAATAAATATGTATACCTAACCATGCCATATATCATATGCCACACACACACAAAGTGATTGTAACTTAGCATACATTTTTAAACGTAGATGTTGCGTTAAGAAAATTTTGAATGATAAAAAGAGCTAAATAATTTTGCAAAATCCTCTCAAGAAACCCCAAAGAAACGTGAATAGATAAATTACTGGAAGTAGCTTACTATTTCAAAACCCTGATGTGGTTCAACCAATAAAATAGTGAATGCTTCGATACTCAATTAAAAAAAAATGTTAGAATTGTTCTTTTTTTAACGTGTGTTTCTAATTGAGTAGTCAAAGAAAATATTAAAATAGTGTTTAAAAAGTTTGTTCTGCTTATCAAGCACATTGACGACAAATTTATTTATTTTTTACTAGTATTAGTAGTATATCACGTGGCTGTTACGTCAACGTGAATCACTTGGAAACAACGTACGGGACGATTTTAGTGAGAGTGGGGCTCTGTGTAATATCTCAATGGTCCAGATGCGAACAAGGTCACATATATTATACCGTTGCAGAATGGCTTACTGCTAAGACGTTTAGAATCATATACGTAATGTGAGCTTCGCTGCTTATCCTCTCGTATATAACAACGTTTATAAAGCAGATGAATTACATAATAGAGAAGCAATTGGACCGTAAAGTAATGCTCATTTTAACATCTGAATAGTGCTAGTAGCTTAATAAAATAGAAGTGCTTTTATAATTCATTTCATATTGTTGCTAATTAACCTGACTGGCTAGGGATACAAATTGGCGATGGAAAGCAGAAAATGGAAAGAAACCGTGAAAAACCTTATGTTAGAGGAATCAAAGCAAGTTGATTTACTCTTGTAATATTAATTTTAGGAGACCTAATGAGTTACTCATGAATCTATTGAAACAAACCACAGTCGTAAAAGAATGTATTTTGATCCAAGCTACTATTTAGTGTAAAAATTATTATTTAATTTATTTTGTGTTTGTTTGTTTTTGAATTTCGCATAAAGCTACTCGAGGGCTATCTGTGCTAGCCGTCCCTAATTTAGCAGTGTAAGACTAGAGGGAAGTCAGCTAGTCATCACCACCCACCGCCAACTCTTGGGCTACTCTTTTACCAACGAATAGTTGGATTGACCGTCACATTATAACGCCCCCACGGCTGAAAGGGCGAGCATGTTTGGCGCGACGGGATGCGAACCCATGACCCTCAGTATTACGAGTTGCACACCTTAACACACTTGGCCATGCCGGGCCCATTTATTTCGTGAATAAACATTATATGATTGTTTATTTTTTTATTATAAGAGAGTTAAAAGCAGACGATTATTGGTTGGCAGCTGTGTTTCTAATTCGTTGATGTCGAGATATAAACATAAATAATATGAGATGAGCAGGAAACAGCGGACAGACGAAGACTATAACAGCAGAAAGTAAAGTCACGGCTGAAGTTAAGTTAATCGTGAAGTTAACTACGGTAGAAGTGATGAGCATAACAATTAACATAGGCCTAACGTTTAATATGTTAAGACTAATACTAACAATAGGATATGAGATAAGTGATTTATACCGTCAAAACGTAGTTTTAAATTAATTAAATCGACCTAAATGCACTGTGACAAAAGGAACATAGGATATTTTGAAGAAAGAAGACCAAACGATTCCTGGTAAAGCAGTATACAACTGCGGTAACTTGTGCAACATTGTAAGTGAATTACTCGTATACTCAGAATACTATTGTGATAGAAATAGGGAAAGGTAGTTCGGGTGGTCCATTGAAATTTTAAAGTAATTGATTGAATGGGTCTAAGTAGACTTTTGACAAGAGGAGAACCGTATAGTGCTTATGATATTCTGATGATAACTATTTTATAAATAATTTGTTGTACATACCTCAAACTGGTTTCGAATATACATATTATTTTGAAAACAAGTGGAATGAATGCTGTTCATTTATCATTGAATTTATCGCCAGCAAATCACAGACACCTACTGTAGAAGAATACTAAGCCAAATAACAACACAGTATATAGTTACACTGTTAAGAGATATAAGTAAAAGCTTTTCATTGACAGTTGGTGATCACATAACAACCTTGACATCTGACAAAATGCGTGTTTAAAGCTTTGATCAGTAGCTATTTAAACACAAAAGGTGAAAAAGAAACTCTTAATGTCGTTAATTATAAGATATTAGCATAAATATCCGCTCTCTGGGCAGATATAACTGCTAGTTCTGATGGAAGGCTATTGGCCTTACAGCCTTTTCTGAAAATTTGTGACAGTTCTACAACAGTGTACTTGTGCTTGATATTTAGTAATGTTCACCGTCTATGAAAAAAACTATTTTATTGAAATTGTAATTTAAAAATGAGCTATCATCACAACATTACATCACAAAGTAAATTTTATTGAAGTATTTTTTTGTAGATGCAGTTATCAATGATTGTTTGTTTTTGAATTCCGCGCAACCTACACGAGGGCTATCTGCCCCTAATTTAGCAGTGTAAGACAGCTAGTCTTACAGTGGAAGGCAGCTAGTCATTACCACCCTCCACCAACTTTGGGATACTCTTTTACTAACAAATAGTGGGAGTGATTGTCACATTATGATTATAACGTCTCCACGGCTGAAAGGGCGAGCGTGTTTAGTGTGACGGGGATTCGAAACCGCTATCCTCAGATCAGGAGTCGAGCACCTTAACCACCTGGCCATGCCGGACCTATTATCAGTCAAAGTGCTTTGCTTTCCTGTTACAACACTCATGTGATTTTCACTGGGAAAAATATAATTTTTTTAAACTTTTTATTATTTTATATTTACGTTTCACATATAAAATATAATTTTTTTAGAGTTTCTATTATTTTATATTTGAAACGTACTCCATTTTGTAACTTTTTATCTGCAAGTGTTCTCGAAGAAAATACAGGTTATTACAATGAAGTATGTGTTTAAATCTGAAATATACTTATTTTAGTTTGTAGCTTTTATTAGTTAATTCTGAAACATATCTTGTTTTAGTAGAACTTTCAATTGTTTTATTTACTTCTCAGATATGAAATACTGCCTAGTTATACAAATATTACACAGTATTGATTTGTGCAGTAGTTTTGGATGTATACATCGCAAGCTGTATTATAAGATATACGACTTTGAAGTAACAACATCATAGTGAATGCGATTATTCTACCTAATTGTAAATGTTAACTGACCCAGTTTTCACAAGATTCAAAAAGTTATATCCTGTCATGATAAAAAAAAATCACATGTCCCGATACTTTTCACTTGACTAAAAAAGATTTATGAGTTTGTCTCTCCAATTTCTTTTTTTAGTGATCAAAATTACCACTTTGTCTTATTATATAAACTTGAAATATTACTCAGACGACACCAGCGCTTTTGAAGATGTTCTCATTTCTTCTTTACCACAATTAGTGATAATTCTAAAAAGCTTGTTTGATTTAGAGCAAAGTCACATTCAGCGGTCTGCTGTGTCCACTGCAAGGAATCAGACCCTGGATTTTAGCGTTGAAAATGGGTGAACTTACCGGTAGACACCTCTAAAAAAAACCCAAAAAAACGTTTTAGCTGTTTACTTTGTTATATTATTATAATTATTTTCGTTGGTTCATGGAACTATCTTACTTAAAATGTCTAAAGTTAATTAGAGTAAAATCTCTCTTCTCCTATTTACTGATCCCAAGTATAATTTTACCAACGCTTTACCTTTTAAGAGTTTACTTTTCGTATTTGGAACTTAAATCTGGAGATACAATTAAACTAGATAAAACTACCCACACTAGTTATATAGCTCAAGCAGTGAGACGTATTGCAATGACTTAAGAAAATGTAACGTGGTTTGTAGTTTACTCTGTCATGTTGGACGTCAAGTGCTTACATGCGTTCGAGATGAAAACTGATAAATTTGTTTTTTTAATATCGTTTTATGAGACGCCATAAGTCATGATATCAATGTACATAGAGAAAGGTGATGGAAGAAACTGAGTGACCTTCAACTCTACTTTTTACAGCTAGTCGTAACAATAGATTGCTAGAAGGGGATGTTTGACGTCCAATATGGCGGCGATAAATGTAACAGAAGGTTTTGTGACGTCACGTGTAATATTTGTTTTTGCTGTTTTTTTTAAATTTCGCGTAAAGCTACACGCGGGCCATCTGCACTAACCGTCCATAATTTAGCAGTTTATGACAAGAGGGAAGGCTGCTTGTAATCATCATCCACTGCCAACTCTTGGGCTACTCTTTTACCAACAAATAGTGGGATTGACCGTCACATTATAACGCCCCCACGGCTGAAAGAGGATTCGAACCCGCAATCCTCAGATTATAAGTCGAGTGACTTAACCACCTGGCCATGCCGGGCCCGCGTGTAACCTCTCTTGGATGATTCATAACCTGTAGGATATTGAAATATTCAAAATGAAAGCGTATGTCAAAGTTGGTTGGATGCTTGGTTTATATTAAAAAGTTTGTCTCTCCCAAGTGCAGAGAACTATTTAGAAGTGTTCTTACCACGTCAAATCTCTTGGTACGTTCTAATTCAATTTATGTATGTAAATTATAAATCAGTGCTGTTGTGAGGAAATATTGGTTTGGTTGCTGTTAAGCACAAAGTTACATTATGGGATACATATGGTCTGCCCACTGCGTGTATCGAAATCTTATTTTTAACGTCGTAAACCTGCAGACTTACCGCTTAGTTTATTGGTGGGGGGTAGCCAATGTTAAAACGAAAAGGTAAACAGATAGATTTGTTTGATATCTAGTATACCCTGTTACATCGTAATTACGCACAACTTACAGAATTTATTACGTAACAAAATAAGTATGTATCTTACTTAAGTATACTTATGATAGAAATACTTTGAAGTGAATAACGGTAGTGTGAATGTGCAATCATGTATTTTTCTCAGACCCATTCCTGGTAAAACTACATTATAATATAACGTCTTATGTTATGTTCTCTCTTTCTCTCCTACAAACAACAAGTGTTGCTGAGTGTGGTTAAGATGCTATATGTATATCCGAGGACTCGTGATTCTTGCCTGGTTTACGAAATATTGCGCTCAGTAGAATTATAGGAGTGTTATAAGAATGAAGGTCAAATCCCACTGTTCGATTAGAGTAGCTGAAAAGTTTATGATTGGTTGAGCAGTTGCCCTAGCTCTAGTGACGCAAGTTTACTCTATCTGTTGAAAAGTAGGGCTAGCTAGCGTTGATAGACTTTTTATAGTTTTAAGCGAATATTCGAAAAACAAACCAACAGTCAACAGCAATCAGAGGCTTAATATATATAGGTGAGGATTTCATGGGTGAAGCGCACCACCTACGTCAAACGTCAATTACCAAAAAATATCGAAGGTTTGTTTATATACTGTAAGATAAAGTTTTGACAGAGAAACATTAACGAACCAACTTAGTAAATTAGCACTGAAAATCTTTATAAACCAAAAACACTGTCAGTAGGTAATTAACCGATCAAAAGTCCTTGTTGCAATCAACAACTAAATGCGGTAAACTGATAACAAGATGGCGTTTCATTTCACATCCATGTTTCCTCATTAATCTTGAAGAATATAAACGAAAGTGGATTGAAATGTCGTCTAATTCTTAATTCATCATTAGTTTGATAAAAATTGTTTCTCATTCCTTGCAGCTGTTTGTGAATAACTGATATTGTGAATTGTGGTTAAATTCGACTTTTGAGAGCTCGCATTGATAAAGAATATATTTCTTTTTCTCCCATCGTTTGTCTTATTGCTGTTTCTCTTTTTCTCTCTCTCTCTCTCGTGAAATATGTGCTTCGTGGACGTTTGGTCTGTTTACGCATTTCTTCTTGAGTGCAAGGCTAAATGATGGGCTGGCTGTGCTTTGTGCACCACGGGTATTGAAACAAGTTATAAACCAGCAAACTTACTGCTGAGCTACTAAAGAGCTACATTGACATCTCAGTTTGGAGTAACTATTGCAGATAGTCCTGAGTAACTTTATGTGTAATTCAACAAAAACGGCTCGAACTCGAGATCCTCAGATTTCCTGCTTGAGACGTTAACCACATGTTAATGTTCTGGCCAAGTTTTAACAGCAGTAAACGGCATTCACACACATACATATTTGTTTATTTTTAATTTGGTGCGAAGCTACACGAGGGCTATCTGGGCTAGCCGTCCCTAATTTAGCAGTGTAAGACTAGAGGGAAGGCAGCTAGTCATCACCACCCACCGCCAACGAATAGTAGGATTGACACGGCTGAAAGGGCGAGCATGTTTGGTGCGATGGGGATTCGCACCCGCGACCCTCTGATTACGAGCCGAGTGCCTTAACCACCTAGTCATGCCGGTCCGATACGAAACGTGTCTAAACTATAGTCCTACTTGCCGATTTTTAGATACACTCATTTTGAAACAAATTTTACAATATTTTCAGCTTGGCGGCCGGTGTAGGCTCGCTGGACCCGCTGATTTCCTTTAATAGTCAATTTTTTCACACAGACGGTGTCATTAGCTGTGTTTTGCAGTACGGTCGATTTATTTTTGGGATATATGACGAAATTTTGAGGAATATTACGTCATTCGAAATTGCGTTAGAAGGGCAAGGGTTTTTTGTTTGTTGTTTTTGAATTTCGCACAAAGCTACGCGAGAGCTATCTGCGCTAGCCGTCCCTAATTTAGCAGTGTAAGACTAGAGGGAAGGCAGCTAGTCATCACCACCAACCGCCAACTCTTGGGCTACTCTTTTACCAACGAAGAGTGGGATTGACCGTAACATTATAACGCCCCCACGTCTGAAAGGGCGAGCATGTTTGGCGCGACGGGGATGCGAACCCGCGACCCTCAGATTACGAGTCGCACGCCCATGTAATTTGAGAAGTTACGAATTCGGCTGTTTTTTTCACTGTGTTCTCGTGGCAAGATTGCTTTTCACATCAATCCAAATTATCAGTTATCTGTAAGCACATATTGTATGACGACTAGGCGATGAAAATTTGAAATTTATGCTTTCTATTGGCTGTAAATCTAATGGGTGTCGGCCTCAAAAAGAAAATATTAGCAAATTGTAAACTAAAACATTTACAATTGTAAACATCTACCCATGAAATACGAACTAACTTTGTCATCAGAACATTTACTCATGAAATATGAACTAACTTTGTCATCAGAACATTTACCCATGAAATACGAACTAACTTTGTCATCAGTTTGTTTGTTTGTTTTGGAATTTCGCACAAAGCAACTCGAGGGCTATCTGTGCTAGCCGTCCCTAATTTAGCAGTGTAAGACTAGACGGAAGGCACCTAGTCATCACCATCCACCGCCAACTCTTGGGCTACTCTTTTACCAACGAATAGTGGGATTGACCGTCACATTATAACACACCCACGACTGAAAGGGCGAGCATGTTTGGCGCGACCGGGATGCGAACCCGCGACCCTCAGATTACGAGTCACACGCCTTAACACGCTTGGTTATGCTGGGCCAAAAGGGCAAAGAGATCAGTCAAAACACAACTTCTTACCAACTCAATGAAGAGAAAACGGTATCAGTGGGGTCTAAAATACAAGAACTGATCGCAAGAAAATAGAGACAAATTGTTTCGTACAGGGTCAAAGAAGTCTGCATGTTCGCAGATCTCCAGGTGAGAAATTTCGAGAATCACACATCAATCAGTTCGTAAAACATCCCTTGAAGAAGATGTTTTGGGGCTTTTTCAGCTACTATGGCGTTGGAAGCTTACATATCGTAGAAGGTAGGATGCGAGGACCATAGTACATCGAAATTTTGCAAAGAAGAGTCGTTCCATAATTGATAAAGAGATTTCCAGATGGATCTGGCATTTTTCAGGAAGATCTGGCTCCGTGCCACACATCGAAACTTGTGAAAAATTTTATGATTACAACGCGAATAAAGGTGCTGGACTGGCCTGGAAACTCTCCGGACTTAAATCTTATTGAAAATCTTTGGGCGATTTGTAAAGAAAAACTTCGGGGAAAGACTGTACTACGAAAGATAAGCTAATTGAGGCCATTATTTGAGGTGTGGTACCGTGATCCAAAAATTAGTAAAGATTAGAGTCAACTCGTGGACTCAATGGCAAAGCGGATTAATGATCTTCTGAAAAATAAAGGCGGTCATGTCATGTATTAATTTGTGAGTAATTTTGGATTCTCAGGAATAAAACGCAAAAAAATTGAAAAAAAATCGTAATTTTCCGTCTTGTTTCAATTTAATTGCACAAGGGTGTACTTATATGAGATTGAGATAGTTGGAAGAGCACAATGTATATAGGATGGTGTTTTGTTTTCTTTTAAATTACGGATGCTTTACACTAAATTGTTAGAAACTAATCACACTGTCATTCAACGTTTTAAAACGTAACGTGATGTAGATTTACTATACGTTATTGTTGAGCAGCTTGTACCATAACTGAAATGCGCAGGACTTATTATTTGTGGGAAGTAAAGTGGCTCAGAGCTTTGGCTCTGAATGAAACCAAGAATGCCATACGATTAACCTTTATTTTTAAAGTCCATGAAATAATTTGAATTTATAGATTAGCTTAAAATTTTCCCGTCACTGAGGACAGTCACTTTTGCTTGTCAGTATATAATATTGACGACTGACAAGTCTGGTTTAAGTTTTATAAAATCAAAAGGACGCATTGAGAAAAATCGGTGCATATACAAAGTTTTACGTTTTATTAATGTCTAATAAACTTATAAGTAGCGTTAATCGCTTTTGTGTATATATATATATATATGTATAAGCTACAATATTCTACATCCTGCACATTTAAATTACGCCTCACTCTAATCAATGTAAAATGTCCCCCTCAGTGGCACAGCGGTATGTCTGTGGAGTACAAATAACTCACTGTATAGCTTTGTACTTAATTCTAAACACTCATTCACTTGCCAGGTAGTTAGGACGCTTGACTCCTAATCTGAGGGTCGTGAGTTCGAAGTTCCCATTAGACCAAAGTGTACTAGCTCTTTCAACCGTGAGAGCGTGTAAAGTTAAGATCAGTCCCACTATTCGTTACGTAAAAGAGTAGTCCAAGATTTGGCGTTGGGTGGTGATGATTAGCTGCCTTCCCTCTAGTCTTACACTGCGAAATTGTAGACAGCTAGCGCGGATAGTCCTCGTGTAGCATTGCGCGAAATTTAAAAAACAAACAAACCAAACAATCACTCAGTACACAACTGTTTGTTTTGTAATTCCCATGACAAACTGTTAAATAATAGAATTGTACAGTATAAAGAGTTCTTTTACATGTGATACGTGTAACTGATGTGGTTCACCGACAAGCTCTTTTATTTCATCACATCTTCAAATCACTTATGTTTTGAAATTGTATGATAATTTTTTTCTGGGTTCATTAAAATACGTTAGGTGTGTTTTATATGAAAGAAATGTAAACACAGAAATTATGAACCAGCTTCGTACAATAGGTATCTTAGATAAATATACATTTGGTATTTTTATGTTTTTGTTTCAGTGTGTATCAAGACCTTATAATCATTTGCTTTACTTCGGACTTCCAAACTTATATAATATCCACGATGATTCGTTAATTTTATGCTCTTGTTCAAAGGACTCTTGTAATACCCACGATGATTCGTTACTTTTGTGCCTTTGTTCAATTGGCTCATGGTGTGGAACTTTAACATTTCTGATTTCCGATGCTTTATATCTTTGCAATCAGACATTTTATCCTATAATGATAGGTAGGTACACAATATCTTGTAAAGTAATTTACAATAAACTTTTAAACCCACACTTACGAAACAATACCAAATTTATGCACAGTTAGGACAGAAAGTATTGGTACCCCTGCGTCCAGAGCGGTTTTTTGCTCATAACTTAAAAAGTATCACGAGTAAGCAAATAGAATTATAATATATTATAAATATTATAAAAACACACATCTATATAATTTTTTATTTAAATTAAACGACCTAATAAACTGTTTATAAACAAATAACCAAAAATAGGAGGAGCAGAAAGTGTTCGTACAGTTTGGAACGTGTGAAAAAACTGATATCCCGTAAAAGTTTTGTTTAGTTTGGCGAACGAACTGCATTATACCACTCAAGAACTAGACACTGGGTTCATAATTATTGGAATTTAGCCAGCACAAAATGTACTTCCGGCAATTTAGCGCCGTCTCTGTCATTATCTGCTTGGTCATCATGGCGAACAGGAAACAACTGTCCAGTGATTTAAAAAACCGAATTATTGTTAAATACAAGTCTCGTGTGTCTCTTTCCGATGTTGCTACACAACTCTGTTCAAAGCATAACTGCCAAGTTTAATTTTACAGGATCAACTGCTAACCTCCCTCGTTCCGGACGCCTCACCAAAATTCCAGAGAGAACCAAGAGGAAGGTTCTCAGAGAATTTAGTAGAAACTCTCGTTTAACACGTAATGACATACAGAAACTGGTAAGGGAAACTGGGGTTGAAGTAAGCACCTGTACAGTTACGAACATGTTACGCTCTTCTGGGTTCAAAGCATGCCGTCCTCGTAGAACTTCATATTTAAAACATGTTCATTTAGAAGCACGATTGAGGTATGCAGGAAAGCATGTAGATAAACCCTTTACCTACTGGAGGAGTATTATTTGGTCAGACGAGACTAAAATCGAGCATTTCGGCCACAATGATGTTCGCTATATCTTCCGTAAGAAGGGGGAACGAAATCTTCCAAAGAATACCGTCCCTATAGTTAAAGACGGTGGTGGCTTGATCGTGCTATGGGGTTTCTTCAGCTCTTCTGGTGTAGGCAGCCTTCACTGCGTCAACGGAATCATGAAGAAAGAAGAGTACGTTGATATATTAGGCACTTATATCAAGAATGATGCTCGGAACTTGCAGCTTGGGCGTCGTTGGATTTTCCAGCACGACAATGATCCTAAGCACACATCTAAATATGTGCAATCCTGGTTGCAGAGGAACCATATAAGCGTTCTGGAGTGGTCATTGCAGTCACCCGATCTCAACCCAATTGAAAACGTTTGGCATGAGTTGAAGACCAGGGTTCATCAGCGTCATCCGAAAAACTTGCAAGAGCTGGAGGCCTTCTGTAAAGAAGAATGGAAGAAAATGCCAGTCGAATACTGTCAAACGATCATGGAGGGCTATGAGGAGAGATTGCGCCAAGTAATTTACCTGAAAGGCAACACAACTAACCATTAAAGTAGACGCACGAACACTTTCTGCCCCTTCTATGTTTGGTTATTTGTTTATAAAAAGTTTATTTGTCATTCAATTGACAAAAAAATTAGTGTAGAAGTGTGTTAGTATAATATTTGTAATATATCCTACTTTCGTTATCCTACTCGTGATACTTTTTAAGTTATGATGAAAAACTACTCACAACGCAGGGGGTACGAACACTTTCTGTTGTAACTGTAGATACCAGAATCCATATAAGTTTGGTACTGGTACTGTTCCGTTGATTTGGACTTACAAATTATTATTTGGCTAAAACATCTAATTATAAATACGAAACAATACCAAATTTATATGGATGCTAGAATCTACATAAGTGTGGTACTGTTCCGTTGGTATGGACTCATACTTCATTGTATTAACTTGTATTTTATTCGAGAACGCTTGCAGTTTTGTTTTTAGTTGATATATAAATATATTCTGGGGTAATGCCTCAGTGAAAGCTGAGGTTCGTTTTTTTTTTTCCAGGTCCTAGTTTTGTGCAGTGAATAAACATGCGCTATGTTTAGATGTTTTGTGTGTTTGTATTTAGAAATCTCCTCTCACTGAGACCGCGGTCAATGGCCTGCTCCGAGAGTATGTGCCTTGTTCTATGAGTAAACTTAACGCTATCTTTGACTTTTTTTGTATTCAGGAATTATGTATTATAACTAGTTTTGTGATCATTAAACGTGCTTTAAATATTATAATAAGAAAATTTTCCAGTTTATGATAACAAGAATCATGCCCCCCTCTCCTTTAACGGCTGTGTAGTTGTTTTTCTGACTCATGTTTAATAACCCCACTATTACTACGTGGCTACCTGACGTGTGTGTGGGTGTGTTATAAGAGATTAATTACATAATATTTTAGTAGCTAAGTCTCTGCATAAAGCATTCATATTTTGTCTGCCTAAAGGAATATATTTTCTTCATGATGACAAGAAACCCACTTGAAATAAAAATATATCTCAGAACGGCTTGTATGGGTATTAACACTGGTATGGCTATCCCTAGATGACCTAGGAAGGTCGAAACGTTGTTCTCTGCTTATCAATAAGTGTTAATACTCATACCAGCTGTTCTGAGATACATTATATTTTCTTGTCGTATTTTACTTTAAATTCATTCAGTTACCAGAAAAAAAAAATGTCATGATCTAAGTTAGGAAGTTCTATATTTAACCATATTGGAATGATCTTTAAAACGAGAAAATAAACAACACGTGACCCGCTCTTTTCCCTCTTCCATTGCAGGAGGATAAAAATACAAAACTGTATTCGCAAAAACAAGAACAGACTTCTCAAACTCAGATTTGATCAAAATGGATACTGTATTTTAAACTGTTTGTGAGGGACAAATCACAACGTAACTGATATAGCTTGGAGAAACTGATACACAGATGGTGTGGGTTATTTCTCATTTAGAATTATCAGTTGGCGTTCTTTTCTTTCTCACTATATAAACAAATAATCTAAAGAGAAAAAAAAACAATAACTGGGATTCAACTAGTAGCTGTTAATGTAGTGTATGAATAAACATTACTGCGATAAAGTTCATTTATTTAAATTCATATTAATTTTATGTACTGAAACCACAAATATAAGATCCCATGGAAACATTAGCTTGTTTGTTTACCATGCAACTATTGATTTTTTAAGTGTTCTTTTTTTGTCGAGGCACATTAGTTCCAAACTTTCTATACGACTGCTGTTACCAAGTGTCTTTTATGAAATTTTGTTATATTTTTGCCATGGTGATGTTTTAAAGTATTTTCGAAAGAGCACGAAGCTGAGCAGAACTAAACATAAAGAGTAAAACAGTTATTGACAAACGTTGTCATGCTATATCAGATATTTCATATATGAATGATTGTGTTACACAATACGCGTACAATGTGGTTGTAAATAAAATCTCTTATTTACAGTTATTGTATCTTGAAAATTGATTGTCTTATGAGAACATAATTTAATCAGAAGCAGCTGAATAAAAATTTGTTGTTTTTTAGGCAAATTTTAGGTAAATGATAAGTTTTACGAGTTGCCACGAGAAGTGTTTGATATAAATTCTGTTATTTTCGACTAGCAAGTCCCCTGGTGGGACAGCAGAAAGTTCTCGGACTTAGAACGCTAAAATCAGAGGTTCGATTGCCCTCGATGGACACAAGAGATAGCACAACGTGGCTTTTCTATATGAAAACACATACACAGCAATTTAAGCCTGTGACTAAACGAAGTCACTACAAGTAACATCTGTTCTGAACGGTGCTAAGTGACTGGCATCATATCCTGCCCAGTGACATTCCTTTCTCCCAAATCACCGTTTTCTAACGTTGAAACAGAAAGAACCATTTGGGTAAAAAACGATAAAAGTATGCAACTGAAGGTGATTTCGATCCACCTAGTACCAGTATAAGGCTCGATTATTCTTTAATGTGGTTTTAGTAGCACAGCGGCAAGCCCGAAGGCCTCTGTGTGTTTGTGTGTTTTTTATATAGCAAAGCCACATTGAGCTATCTGCTGTGTCCACCGAGTGGAATCGAACCTATAATTTTAGCGCTGTAAATCTGAAGACTTACCGCTGTTCTAGCGGGGGGGGCGAAGGCTTCTATCGCTGGGTTTTTGTCATCCGTGTTGGGCACAGCACAAATACATTTTTGAGATTCAATCCTTTTAAATATGGAGGGGTTATTTAAGATCGCTTTGTGCGTGTATTTATACGCTGAATTAAACCTAATGAATTTACCTGGGAACTACTTTTCGTGTTCGTGTATTTTTAATACAACAAACGTTGTTTTTGCTTCAGCTTATGTTGCAGTATCCCATTGTTGTTGCTATGATAGCAACTTAACACATAAAACTTCGGGAAATTGTATAACAAACTTATTAACCTATCAATATAATACGTAAAACATGCAAAAATGCACATGTCGTAGAATACTAAAACGTGCGTTTGTCATGTACTTAGACCCTTTTCCTCTTTTGGCATGAGACAACGAATTACGTCGAAAAAGCCAATCACTCCTTAACGTGACAATTTCCGGTGATGCAGCACGAGCGTCTCCATTAGTTGAGTATTTCCGGATGTACATCTTTCTCTTGCACGCAGTACGTTTAGCTTTCCACGTCACGAGAGTAATTTTGATCACGAAATTAAGGAAGTTATAGACGCGTTTAAAATTTGATTTTAGATTATATGCATAGCATTAACACATAAACATTAAAGTAAAAAATAACCTTGCACTTACCCATAATTAAAACAAATTTCTAATTCATCGTTCCAATTTAACTCGTGGTTAGCGCAATAACGTAATGGAATATACTGTAAACTGTGTAGTTTTCTACTAGAAAAACTCTTACTATTTTTTCCATAATCTGGAGATGTTTCTTCATTGTTATCATTTCATTGTAACCCGAAGAAGAAAAGTAAGAGAATAAAACTTAGGCTGTGTTATATATATATATATATTTATATACACATATATACGAATTCTAAGTTCTATGCCCGCCATGGCCAGGTAGTTAAGCCACTGGAGTCGTAAATTGAGGGTCGTAAAATTCAAAACAAACCAATCTAAATCCTATATTGGCCTTGACGTAAATGGTCTTATCTGAATAGACCAGGTACCGTGAATCCGTGGTGTATTTTTTTTCTTTTCTTTTCATGAATGAGGACCAAAGTTTACCCCTAACATTCAACTTACCTAGTATTGAATAAATAATTCAATAAAAAAACAACTGTCAAATTAAAATAAATTGTTAAACGTTTTCTGTAATCTATTATAACGTCCACAGATTTACGTTGTTATAGTGACACATCTTCTATAGACACACAATCCGAACACACAAACTTTGATTTGCCGAATTTATCACGTGACGGTTTATTTTGCTGATTCTTGTTAAAAGTTTTAATTTGTTTTGAATTTCGCGCAGATAGCTCTCGTGTAGCTCGCCCTTTCAGCCATGGGGGCATTATAATGTGACGTTCAATACCACTATTCGTTGGTAAAAGAGTAGCCCAAGCGTGTTTGGTCTGACGGGGATTTGAACCCGCGACCTTCGGATTACGAGTTGAATGCCTTAACCCACCTGGCCATGCCGGGTCTATTGGTAAAGGAGAACTTACATGTGACTTATGTCTTATTTGTGAATTTTGAATGTTCCAAAAAATCAAGTAATTTTTTTTTCTACATTTATAGGCAGATGAAGGTTTAAAATGAATTAATTTTGAACATCGCACCATATACAGGAAAGCTCAAAAGAAATATGATTCTGGGACATGTATATGGAGAAGCGTAATCGGTCCACATCCGGATTACATATTGTTAAACATAAACTAAAATGGATTAGTTTAGCACAAAGTGCTTTCAGTCACGTTCAGTATATAAAGATTTGATTTTATTGTCTGTTACAGGTTACGTATGGGCCATCTGTTCAAGTCGTCCTTAGTTTCGACGTGAGAGATTAAAGGGAGGGCATCTAGTCAACGCTACCCACCGCCAACTTTTGTGCTACTTTTTACCAAAGAACAGTGTGATTTACCATCACGTGGTAACGCCTCCAAGGCTGAAAGAGCAAGCATTTCCGATAGGGATTTAAATTCCTAACCGACAGTTTGCAATTCGAATTCAATAACTACCAGGCTGTGCCAGGTCTAATATATAAAACTACCAGGCTATGCCAGGTCTAATATATATATACAAAGAAAAGAAAAAACAAACATTTATAATGCATCACTGTTCTATTACCATATCTATAACTACCAGGCTGTGCCATGTCTAATATATATAACTACCAGGCTATGCCAGGTCTAATATATATATATAAAGAAAAAACAAGCATTTATAATGCATCACTGTTCTATTACTCTTTGGGTCCGCACTTCAGATATATACGAATTGATCTGCATGTATTTCATGCTGTCTTTTCATACGTTGCATATTCAAAGATCGTTTTAACGAAGAAAAAACGGTTAAAAACAGGTTTAAAGAAACTTAGATTTACATACAAGTAGGTAATTCAGGATTGAGATAAAATATTATTAAAATGAAAACCAATAACTGTTCACTTTTGCGATTTGACTGTAGCGAAAATGAAAACCAGTTTTAGTAAATTTTCACTTTTGCGATTTGACAGCTTTTTGTGCGCGACTTTCTTCGTTACTTCAACGTGCGTAGAATTTTACAAGACGGAAAAACGGTTTTATCGAATTTTTGTTTTATTTTGCATTACAGAATATATTTGTATTCTATAGCGCATTCGTCATGGTCATGGCTACCGGTTTCTTATCAGTCTTGTTTTGTTGTTGTGTTTTGTTTTTGTTGTTTTCTCTTGTTCTGCAGAAATTATGAAATATTACTATACTGTCACTAACATGTGTTTGATTCTCAAGCCCAGTTACGACTTTCAACAATAAATAGGGTTATCAACTTTTCTAGAATATGCGAGTGTGAAGGCAAACACAGTAATGCCATCAAATAATCTTTCAACCTAATGACTTGGCATTTCGCACGAGCATGTAGAGTCACTGTCCTTTTATGTCTGTAGGTGGCTCTGAGGGCCTATAACCCTAAACATTAGGTCTCCAAACCTCATACAGCCCTCACAATATGCAACTAGGTGGTTCAGCGGTAAGTCTGAGGACTTATAACGCTACAAATTAGGTTTCAATATACGTGATGAGTATATCACACATAGCCCACTGCGCAGCCTTGGGCTTAACAACAAACAAACCCTTTAGTAATGTGTATTTAGAAGTAATTAAAGCGTGAACATAATAGTATCGGTCTCAGAATGGCAGTTTGAAAAAGACATTTTACAGGTAGGTTTTGTGGCACTAACATGCCAAGTATAATTACCTGCTTGGCAGTGTTCCTTGCTTAATACGGAGACTGCCACTGATCCTGAGCCATAAACGACTTAGATCTTTCCGAATTACTTATGTAATAAACGTTTGAGATCGATACTGTAAAATAATCAATGGATTTCGTTTATCTTTGTTTACTTACTCTGGTTTACTATATCTCAGATCAGGAATACATAATTTTATCTTAAATGAAAAGGATGCTGAATGCGAGTTTACAACTAGTGTGTTTGTTTCTTGTAGCAAAGCCACATTGAGCTATCTGCAGAGTTCACCAATGGGAATCCAACCCCTGATTTTAGCGTTGTAAATCCGTAGACTTACCGTTGTAGATTTTGTAACGAAACAAAGGATTTAAAAGTGATTTAATCCAATGCATTTGCAAATCAGGAAATTAAAAAAAAAAATGTTTACTGGTTTTTCCAATGTTACATTCAATATTCTGGGAAAAAAAAAGAAAAAAAAGGACCAGATATTTTTAACTATATTTTTTCAAAACATACACTCACAGGCCCTGCATGGTAAGGTGGTTAGGGCGCCCGACTCCCACTCTGAGAGTCGCGGATTCGAATCCCCATCACACCAAACATGCTCGCCCTTTCATCTGTGGGGGCGTTATAATGTAATACAGCATGTAATACGCTAAATAATGAATTGCTCCTCTCGAGTATTATCTTTAATAAAATAGTATTAAGAAACAATCACCCCGTTTTCATGATTCAGCATATCTGCCGACGAGGCGTTATTTTAAATAACCTTGATTAATTTGGATGTTTTATTAGGCCTAATACTAATTAGATATTTTGGTTACCAACTCTCTCGTAAAAACAAACATTAATATGAATCCAGATGTTGAAAATCAGTGTAAATCTGATGAATAAAAAAACAATATCTCATGGGAACGAGTCCGGAAAGGACGTGTTAAAAATTTCTCTTTTGTAAACACAGTTTATTAAACTGCCATAAGGCGGGTCTGGCATGGCCAGGTGGGTTAAGACATTCGATTCGTAATCTGAGAGTCGCGGGTTCGAATCCCGGTCGCACCAAACATGCTTGCTCTTTCAATCGTGGGGGCGTTATAATGTTACGGCCAATCCCACTATTCGTTGGTAAAAGAGTAGCCCAAGAGTTGGCGGTGGGTGGTGATGACTAGCTGCCTTCCCTCTAGTCTTACACTGTTAAATTAGGGACGGCTATCGCAGATATCCCTCATGTAGCTTTGCGCAAAATTCAAAAACAAACAAGCCACAAGGCACGACGGGTAAAAAAAACGCATGATTACTCATGGACATGTTTATTCGAGTTAAAGCAAACTCGCACAAGGCTATCTGGTATATCTACCTCTGTCCTACCGGCAGACTCCCAGATTTTACATTTTTCAGGAAACGATAATTTAGACTTCCATTTCACCAATGAACGCTGAATGTTTTCACCAACGATCACGTTCCACGTGTTTCCGCTGTATTTTAAGAATGGTGTTTCAGCATGAGAATGTTTTTCTGTTGTTGTTTATTGTAAAAAAAACAGTCATGCCCTCTGCAGTTGGGCTCTCGTTGTTTGATAGACATGCAATCGAATGAGATGGCTTTTCTTCAAATTTTTTCGGCCGATTTTCCCACGAGAGTAAAAGTTGATTTCTAGTTGTGGTTGAAAGCTTTTGAAACCATTCAGCTTCAACTCACAATCTGAGGTCGCGGTCTCGAATCGCCTCAACGAACATGATCACTCTTTCGGCCGTGAGGTTTTTATAACGTCGTGGTCAATCCAACTTTTCATTGGTAAGGAGTAGCCCAAGAGTTGACGGTGGGCGGTGTTGACTGTCTGCCTTCTATCTAGTCTACCTCTTTCAAATTAGGGACGGTTAGCACAGATGGCTCCCGAGTATCTTTGTGCTAAACAAAACGAAAGATGTTGTTGTTTTTATTAATCACAAAGCTATACGATGGGCTATCTGTGCTTTGTCCACCAAAGGTGTCGAAACCCGACTTTTAGCGTTGTAGGTCCACAGACATACCGCTGAGACAAAACGAAAGAAGAAACAGAGAAAGAAGCTGTCCTAAACTTTCCTCTGCACGAGTTTTTTCTCTCTTCCATGAAGGATACTGAAGATTCCCATCTTTTAAATCTCGTATTCTTCAGGCTCTACATTGGTAAAAAAAAAATTGTTGTTTGTCATTATTACTTTATCACCTAGAGTAATCACATGACCTTCCTGTCGCTTGTGACGTTTTGTAAATGCTTTCCAAGCCCAGTTAAGTTTCATGTTAATATAGATGCACTTCACTAATGAATCGGTAAAAGACTGATTATACTTTGGAAATTGTGACCAGGTGTGTCTCACATTATATGGAATATCATTCGTTACTCATCACGATTCGCCATTATAGAAATAGTTCGAAGAAGAAAATGAATGTCGGTATGTTATTATTAAGAGGACGAAAGGAACACGAACAGATCACCAACATCTCATAATATTTGTCATAAATGTTTCATGCACGAGCAGGTTGCGCTAGCGCCCCAAGAATTACTCAGTAAAAGTATGTCATTTTCCATCTTACAGGCGTTTTACATAAAAAATCGATATCAAATGTAATAACGTCCACTAATCTATCCTCAGGAAATATCAAAAACAGAAACTTTTCAGATAAGTGACGAATGTACATAACTAACAACTGACAAAATCCCTTTCAACATATTGAAGTGTCGTAACAACTTTTTACCATCAGGCTTATTAACTCTTTATGAAATATTATCTTCATCATCTTAGGCCAGGTGGATAAGGAACTCGACACCTAATCTGAGAGTCGCGTGTTCGAATCTCCGTCACACCAAACATGCTCGCCCTCTCAGCCGTGGGGGCGTTATAATGTGTGGTTAATTACACTATTATTTGGGAAAAATAGTATCCCAAAGTTGGCAGTGAGTGGTGATGACTAGCTGCCTTCCGTCATGTCTTACATTGCTAAATTAGGGACGGCTAGGGAAGATAGCCTTCGTGTAGCTTTTCGCGAAATTCTACAAAAACAAACTTGATTGAGCGGAAATAAATACAAAAATCAGTGTTAAATTCAACAATTGACTTCTCAGAGTAAAATTTACCTTTCAGCGAAGTTTTTTTCCCCCTCCATTATCTTGAGCTTGGTGGTTTTTGTTTTTCATTTGTAAAGGCACTTCAATAGCACAGCGATATATCTTCGGACTTACAATGCTAGAAACAGAGTTTTGACACCCTTGGTGAGAAGAACACAGAGAGCCCATTGTGTTTAATTTCAAACAGACAGAAGTGCCTGATAATTAACGCGTTCAACATAGGTATTCTAGGCTTTCAAAGGCTGAATCGACGTTGTTCACAGGTGTTCTCCGCTAGTACAGTGGTATGTTTCCGGATTTACAACGTTAAAATCAGGGGGTTTGATTCCTCGTGGTGGGCTCAGCAGACAGCCCGAGGTGGCTTTGCTATAAAAACAAGCCAACACTTGTTCAGAGGTTTAATGATAATTGGAAACAATTTTAAAATTAACTACTAAAACTTTATTATGACGAAACAGGCTAGAAATCAAAGCTCCCAGGTTTCCTTCGCCCTGTAATTATTTTTCCTGCATCGATTCCTTTAACAATTTTGCTGTTTGTATCTCAGAACGGCTGATACGGATGTTAACACTTTTAATGATAAGCAGAGAACAATGTTTCGACCTTCGTGGGTCATCTAGGAATAGCCATACCAGTGTTAATACCCATACTAGCCATTCTGAGATATATTTTTATTTCAAGTGGGTTTCTCGTCATCAAGAATTTTTCTGTTTGAATGTTTATTCCTCTCTCCACCGGTCAAGTTGATGTCCATTCGTAGAGGCTGAAACTAGTTCCTTTTTATTAGAGTTGTTAATAGTTAAGCACAGAGCTAGGCAATGAGCTATCTGTGCTCTGTCTACCACGAGTATCGAAACCCAGTTTCTAGCAGCGTGAATCCACAAATATATCGCTGTGTCTACGGAGTTACAACGCTAAATCCAGAGTTTGATTCCACCGCAGTGGACACAATAGATAGCTCGATGTGGCTGTGTTGTAAAAAATACATTGTCGTTGTTTGTATAATTATAATTAAATAATTATTTAATTCTTTCGTATCCTATATTTGTACTAGCTTTTAATTTCTGACTCTTGTTTTTTTCTTTCAAAATTTCATTTTAGGGAAAGTAACATGTGAAACGTGCAGGAAGAAGTGTATAGGTAACGCTCTACGAGTTCAGGAAAAATATTTCCACGTGGACTGTTTTAAATGCGCTGGTAAGTGTCTTGCTCATTGATTTGTTAGTTGTATAGCACAGAGTTCTGTATCATCACTATTCAGGTCAGTTCCATAGGCCACAGTTACTCCAGTGACAGGCTGTATAAAATATAAATTACTTGTTGATTAACTCTTAGAATTACCAATTAGATTCGTATGTGTCGGCTTTCTTGGACACATTTCTCTACATATTTATGTATCACATAATAAGAATATTAGATTAGAGTCAGTTTCTTTATAACGTATGGGCTACACAGTTTAAAAATGTAAACAAAAGTTTCCACCAGTGTTGTGATTAATCCTGCTTATTACTGTTGGGTTCCCCAATATATTTAACATAGTATATGAGTGATTTCAACTTTTTATTTTTGTCAGATCTTAACGGTTACAGATCAATATGATTTAGTATGTGGGTATTCTAAGTGTTTTATGTCTTCTTATGATAAAAGTTACTCAAATTACTCTTCATAAAGCTAGTGTAGTTTGCACTGTAACGGCTGCTGTTCATGCAATTTTATAATGTAATGTGTCAGTAATATCTTAGCCATCATGGTGAGCCCTGGTATTGGATGAAAGACTTTTTCGGCACTGGTTATAGTGGGTATAGTGTGGTTAACACAGTGTCATACATTCTTCTTTACTTTCATTCACAGTTTCTCAGAAATAATGTAAAAAGTTTCAAAAGTTCTTGTACACATTACGTATATAGTCTTAATATGAAATGCCTGTCAAGGGAGCCCTAAGTTCCTCTTGCTTTAGCTACTCACGTAACTGGGCCATTCAACTAGGAGAGAATTTTTATATATTGAAAAATATTATATAAAAACAGAAACAAATCTTTTACACTGTCAGGTCAGGTGATACCTATTATTTTGCAATGATAATAACTAACAGTGACATGAGTTGAGATTTCATCTTAGGAAAAACAGTATTATTGTTTTTTGTATATATTACTATGTTTTGTGCTCAATTTCGAGCGTATTTAAGGTCAGTAATATTAAATTAGGTCTGAGATACAAGTCATCATCAGTATTCTGCAGGAAGGCACCTCAAAATACACTTGATGGCTTTGATTGTTTATTTGAGTGTTGAATAAAGGTCGTTTTACTGTGTTGTCCATTGTGTATAATATTTTATTTGCTTCAAGTTCAATTCCGTCGTGGTCATAAAATTCAGGCGTTGTGGGATCCATTCCATACCACCAAACGTTGTAGCTCTTTCTGTAAAAGAGGCGTTGTAAGGTGACGGCCAATTCCACTATTTGTGAGTAAAAAGGTAGCGCAAGAGTTGGCGGTGGATATTGATGACCATCTACTTTCCCTCTAGTCTTACACTGGGTTCTGGTTGAAATAGAAACTAAGAATTCCTAAAAGGCGTTATAAGAGACAGCCCGATGATAGTATTAAAATTAGCAGTAAGGATTATTTAATACGTTAAAGGTAGACACGTGTTCAAAGGGATGCTGAATGCAAAGGTTTTGTTGAAGATTATGAAATGATAGTCGTCTTGAAATGGTCTGTTTAGTTTTAACAAAAGAAGACATTATAATAGGAAGGCAAGCAACGATAAATAAACATGAATAATTTTATTGATGTTGGAAGATACTACATGTTTCGGCTATTTGTCTGTCTTCTTCATTGTTTGCCTACCTGTTATTATATTAACATAATGTGCTTCCTTACTCAAGAAGATATTAATTATATTTGGCCTGGCATGGCCAGGTAGTCAGGGTTACTTGAGTCGTAATCTGAGGGTTGCGAGTTCGAATTCCCGTTTCACCGAACATGCACATCCTTTCAGCCGTGGAGGTATTATAAAGTAAAGGTCAACCCCATTATTTGTTGGTAAGAGAGTATCTCAACAGTTATCGGTGGGTGGTGATTACCAGCTGCCTTCCCTCAAGTCTTACACTACTATATTAAGGAAGACGAGCGCAGATAACCCTCGTGTAGCTTTGCGCGAACTTCAAAACAAACCAAACCATATGACTAAGGTTCATTCTGTAATACATTAGTATATGATGTTCTGTAATTCTGCAGCTCCTGCCTGATTAGTTTTAAAGAGATGCCCGTGCACTTGAAAGATACTTTCTGCACGCAGGCCCTAACGGTGTTAATAAGTTAGTAATTTGAGAGAAAATACGATCGACTTTGACATTACTTAATCGCTTGCTGTCTCTTGACGATTGAGCTATCTTACAAGTTTTTAGTATTTTGCAACGGTTTGGTTTTAGAAAAATATGTTTTTGCAAATGTCAAGCTTAGAATTTGTAAAATAACTCATCTCGAAAAGACATGTTTATTAATGGATAAATAGGGCGTGTGTTTTCTTATAACAAAGCCACATCGGGCTATCTGCCGAGTACACCGCGGGGAATCGAACCCCTCATTGGTGGGTTGTAAATCCGTAGATTTACCGCTGTACTAGTGGGGGGGATGGATAAATAATTCCATCTGTATGGCTATACGGGGTTAATCGGGTTAACCTCGCATCAACGGTTACATCAGTTATAGTGAACAAAGCGGTGTGATAATGGTTTATGGATTCGGTGGGAAGATGACGAGACCCATCCTCTGCAAAGACGAATAAGGGAATAAGTGGGAAGTTTAGAAGACCTAAGTCACAAAACAGAGAGATTGCTGGGATTTTGTTGGTTTTTAAATATTATTTTCGTTTGAGAAAATACTCTATGAGAAGACATCGGGTAAATTTTGTTTGGTTTAGCAAATACGATAGGCGACGTTAAAATATTTCGATTATTCAAATATGTATGTATTGAATATAATTGTTACGTTTATCAAAGTATATTAAACAAATATAGAATAATTTACTATTTTTTGTAAAGGAGCTATATTTGTTAATTATGAATTGATCTCAGCCAAAACTATTGCTAACAAAACGTATCTTTACTTAACGTGATCTGACGCCATCTTGAAACATTTGGCCCTGAGTCACCAATAAATCTGTCGGTTTATTTTCTGTTTTCCTTAAGATTTATAAATGTAACTACTGCAATCGGCAAAACAAAGTTTAAAGACAAACATATTCACGAAAATCAACCAAACTGAAATTAATTTGACACATAAAATTAAACGTTTTTATCAACAATAAAAAAATTAAAATGAGTGTGTGTATTTTCTTACTGTGTCCATCGAGGGTGTTTTTGTTTTTTGAATTTCGCGCAAAGCTACTCGAGGGCTATCTGCGTTAGCCGTCCCTAATTTAGTAGTGTGAGACTAGAGGGAAGGCAGCTAGTCATCACCACCCACCGCCAACTCTTGGGCTACTTTTTTAGCAGTGAATAGTGGGGTTGACTGTCACATTATAACATCTCCACGGCTGAAATGGCGAGCATGTTTGGTGTAACGGTGATTCGAACCCGTGACCCTCGGATTACAAGTCGACTGCCTTTACCATCTGGCCATGCCGAGCCCCATCGGGGGACATATAGAAATGAAAGAGAGTATTTATAACGTATTTTGTTGTTGTTGCATAAAAGTTTCACAACAAAGTTTTGAAAAATTCATGACATAGTAAAAATACAAAAAAATAATTAAATTTGTTAAGCTAAAACTAGATAAGATTTAGTAAGTTAGTTCTGAGTTTTATTAAATCAGGTATAGTATTTCCACTGGGGGGGAAGAAAAAGAAGGAATATGTATTAATGATACCCTTCTAGCCAAAGAAGGGTTAGAATGGAATTAGGATAGCGGTTGATATTGAACTTCTTATATCACATCCCTTGGTAGGTCAGCAGTAATTTGGAGGACGTATAATGTTATAAAATCCACGGTTCAATTTCCCAAAGGCCTGGCATGGCCTAGCGCGTTAAGGCGTGCACTTCGTAATCTGAGGGTCGCGGGTTCGCGCCCGAGTCGCGCCAAACATGCTCGCCCTCCCAGCCGTGGGGGCGTTATAATGTCACGGTCAATCCCACTATTCGTTGGTAAAAGAGTAGCCCAAGAGTTAACGGTGGGTGGTGATGACTAGCTGCCTTCCCTCTGGTCTTACACTGCTAAATTAGGGACGGCTAGCACAGATAGCCCTCGAGTAGCTTTGTGCGAAATTCCAAAAGAAACAAAGAATCAATTTCCCAAGTATGAGAACCTCTCACGTAGCTTTGTGCTAAAACGCCACTGCTGTATGAATCTGTTATGATCATCTGGAGTCAGAGACTGAATAAATAATCCACTTTATATGTGACAGTCGATACTCTGATATCATTAATGTATTCCATGATATTCTAGCGTAAAGGGTTGAATAAAGAGATCACTTCTTTTCACCCTACTTCTTGTTGGTTTAAAGAGTAACCGCCAGGGCTTATATGGAAGGCGGTGTGCTATAACTAATGAAGGGCGAAATAATGATGTGTGGTAGCAGAAGGAGATGCTCGAAAATAAATCGTAGTCCTGAAAAGGATTATTCTAAGTGAAGAATAACAGGCAGATTTCTGAAAAGAGCTCTTATAAATATGACAGTAAGAGAAAGACGAAGTCCTGGTATTTTCAACCTCATGTGCACATGGAATAAGAGACAAGTGAGAGACCTCTAGGGTTCAGGTATAGCCGCCCATAATTACGAACCACGTAGAAGAAGGAAAAAAGACATCGATTCCTGATAATTTTAGTATTATAAGCTCTTGGACTTACCATTGACACACCAGAAAACGAAGTACGTTGAAATACATTAATATTTTTGCTGATGACTTGCAACGAAAGGCATTAATGTTTGTGGTTCTAAAGGGCATTCGTTTGGTCCTCTTAACTTTTCTTGAGGCGATTCTCTTGTTAATTTACATCTCTGTGTGTATAAATGTAAAGCATGGGAAGTCGTGAACGTAACGCCACGTTCTGAGTGCTTCCTGGTGAGATTTTCTTCAATTAGTGAAGAGAGTATTACAGAATAATCATAAAATTATAATATAGAAATGGGAAATGTTCAAATATAAATATAAATGTTGTAAACAAGTAACACTCCACAAATCTCACCTAGTTTACAAGTTGTAAACTTATTCACTATTTAGTTTTCCAATTTATGTTTTAGTTTGTCGCTGTAACAACTATCTTTTTTTTTTTGTTTATTCAGATATTCGCACTAAGCTACTCAATTCAAGGGCTATTTGCATTAGCCATCCCAGTGTTGAACTGATAGACAAAAGAGAAGTCAGTTACCTACTTAACGGCGCTATCTTCAATCTCTTGGGCTACTCTTTTCTGACCACATAATGTGACTCTTTGTTACCCTTCTAACGCAACCACAATCCCAAAAAGCGCGAGCAGATTTTTAACTTTCTTTCAATAACGGAACGCAAAAAATTGACTCACAGATCTAAATTATGGCACGCTAACTGGGCCATACTTTCTTGTCACATTAATAAGAACCTTTAACATAATTTCAATAAGGTATCTTTCCTTTCTTCTAACGTAGTCTCTGACAAATATTTATTGGTGCTTGTTGTCTATATAAATTATGTACATATTACTGTTCGATGTGGTTAGACTTAACACTTCCAAAGCTCAGAGAAGAAACGAACCTTATTAAAAAAAAAAAAATCAAAAGCAAGCAAGAAATAACAAGCAGTAGACGTTGTTGTTTATGTTTTTTACCGTTACCAAAATCTATTGATCAAGTACACCAAACCAAAGTGGAAGACATGCGGATATGCGGGATAGAAATTGCTGTATTGAACCAGTAGATTAAAAACACAGAAATGGTTTACTTACATCTAACAGTTTACTTAATTGGATTTTTGACATTAAAATGTTTTATAAAGGTTTGAACTCATGGTGATTAATCTATAGCACTTAATCGTATATTAAAAGAGTCAAGATAAGCAATGAAGTAACTCCTCCTTGTTTAATAATTCGATTTTATTCATATCAGTCGGTTGTACAAAATGAGTTTGGCTTTCCCTTTCAGATTTATTGTTTGATTGCATGTATTTCTATAAGTGTATGTTTATCTGTGTTTCCTGATTATGCAAACCAAGAAAAGTAATCGCCATGTTGATCATAAATGACCAAAATACGTTTTAATAAGTTTCATTTTTGAGCATGGCTATAACGACATTATTTGTTATCAGAAATTGTTTTCGTGTGATTGTGTATTCATTGTAAAATCCCCGAACAACTAAAGCCTGTCTTGGGGGTTCGCATCCAATCACCATGCTTGCCCTTTCATCCGTTGGGGCACTATAATGTAGCGGCCCATCCGATTAGGCCCGGCATGGCCAGGTGGTTAAGGCGCTCGACTTGTAATCTGAGGGTCGCGAGTTAGAATCCCCATTACACCAAACATGCTCTCTCTCTCAGCTTTAGGGGCGTCATTATGTGACGGTCAATTCCACAATTTTTTGGTTAAAGAACAGCCCAAGAGTTGGTGGTTGGTGGTGATTATTAGCTGTTTTCTCTCTAGTCTTACCCTGCTAAATTTGGGATGGCTAGCGCAGATAGTCCTCATGCAGCTTTGCGCGAAATTCCAAACCAAACCAAGCATGCGATGGAATGACAATGATTCCGTTAGATTTACCTGGATTAATGAACGTATAGGAAGGAGCTGCAATAACTAATAAAGTTGCATTCTGGAAATATCGGTCGTATTTTATTTACGTTGACAGTACGCATGCCCAATGTTTTATTTCTATTTATTTTATGTTAATACTACCAGCTGCAAACCAAATGAAGTAAAAGTTAATTTTGATATAATATGAAGGTTCTGAAAGAGATATAATTAACTAATTGAGATGAGTGATAAGTAATTTTGACCAATATTTAAAAATCTTCAAGTTTCACTGACATTTTATAAAGAGAGCTTTCAATTTGGTAAATCGCGGTCGCACCAAACATGTTGGCCCTTTCAGCCGTAGGGGCGTTATAAAATACGGTCAGTCCCACTATTCGTTGGTAAACGAGTAGCACAAGAGTTGGCGATGGGTGGTGATGACTAGCTGCCTTACCTCTAGTCTTACACTGCTAAATTAGGGACGGGTAGCGCAGATAACCCACGTGTAGTTTTGCACGAAATTCAAAACAAACAAACAAACAATATGAAAACAATATGTTTTCGACTCTGATCGGTAAAAATCTATGACTTCTATAGTTGACGAATGTAACTTTTATATGTGAAAAAACGGAGGGAGAGAACAACAAACTACTGTCTGTGAATGTATTATCTAGTAGGTTAAGAAACTTTTTTATCTTGTTTTAGAATTTCGCGCAAAGCTACACGAGGGCTATCTGTGCTAGCCATTCCTAATTTAGCAGTGTAAGACTAGAGGGAAGACAGCTAGTCATCACCATCCACCGCCAACTTTTGGACTACTCTTTTACCAACGAATAGTGAGATTGAACGTAACATTATAACGCCCCCACGGCTGAAAGGGCGAGCATGTTTGGTGCGACGGGGACTCGAACCAGCGACCCTCAGATTACGAGGTCAAGAAACGTATAAGAATTATTGAAACAATTTAGAATGATAAACGTGAAGGTTGGTACCGATCGAGGTGAGTCATCGTTCTGAACGTTAGTTTGCTGGGTAAGTCCCATACTTTCAAGTGTGGGCGAGTTATAAAAGTATCAGTCAATCTTCTCGCTTATTTCAAAGAGTGTGATGAAACCCTTGTGGCTGCGGGTGGTGTCGATCGGCTGCCTGCCCTCTGACAAGTAGTTGAAAATTAGAAACAACTGTGTCTTAATCTTAGTGTAGTTTCATCCGATCTAATCTAGCTTTTTAGTCTATGTATGTCTTCGCTCGGGTGGAAATATTTAAATCATTTTCTACAGGTTAATATGTCGTGGGAAAAACCACTACGATATAACCTTGCTGAACAAACCTAATAAACTGGAAAATGGTGTCTTGTGAAATTCGTATGATATTTTCAGTATAATTTAGGTTTGATATTTACTTAATTAACAATACGTCTGTGAGTTAGAGATACATGTTTGGTAGGTTGGTTCAAAAATAAAACTACCTGGTACTTTGTTTTTTAATTATGAATAGAGATTTGGACTCCTAGTGGTACTGAGAGTCTCAGTCGCGTACCAACATAGCCAAATTAGAACTATTTTTCAGGCTATGAGGGAGTAAAACACATTTTAAAATTTAAAACAAATTCCTGTACATGTTGGCCAGTACAAGATCTGATTTCCCAGCTATTTAAAGCCCTTTTCTCCTGGGTTTTCGCGATTTACCGAGAAACACTCAACGAAACATACTTACCAATCCTGAACATAAAAAAACCTTTTATTACTTTTTGCAAACATAGTTCGGCCAACACCCTGGGCTCCTCATCTTCATGACTGAACACCATTGTGAGTTGAGTTCATTTAGAGATTAACAAGTCGATCTGTTTATTGGAGTACATGTTCTGGTTCTCACTTGAAAACTGGAAACCGTGAAGTCGGTCTCACAACTTCCAGATAGGGTGTTAAATGAAAGAAACACCTCAATTGCACAGTACATTTACTATATTTTTTTTTTCTGGGCCGTGTTTACGTTTTACTTCTTGTTTTTTTCGTTACTGTTATGTTTTTGTATAACCTAAAAATCTTGTCATGTGTGGATGGTTTCTTCCTGAAACGTCGCAGATTGTTAGTTCCGACATTACTTGTTGTATGTTTACATTCAAGCGATACAAACGTTGGTGCTATTTTCTTGTTCTCTGTTTCTTTGTCCCAAAATGGATCGACCGACCTGTTTCTGTCATGTAAAACAAGGCTCGGCATGGCCAAGCGCGTTAAGGCGTGCGACTCCTAATCTGAAGGTCGCGGGTTCGCATCCCCGTCGCGCCAAACATGCTCGCCCTTTCAGCCGTGGGGGCGTTATATTGTGATGGTCAATCCCACTTTTGTTGGTAAAAGAGTAGCCCAAGAGTTGGCGGTGGGTGGTGATGACTAACTGCCTTCCCTCTAGTCTTACACTGCTAAATTAGGGACGGCTAGCACAGATAGCCCTCGAGTAGCTTTGTGCGAAATTCAAAAACAAACAAACAAACATGTAAAACGTTCTTTCAAATCATCATGGGAATACTGTAAGACTGGTTCATACTGATGGAAACACACAACATAAAAACACGGATTATCTGGCGCCAAGTTTTGGCTTCAGAATCTCAGAGAGTTTTATGTGTTTAAAGCGTGATTGTAGGTAGCATCTGAAACTTAGTTCACACTACTTGCAATGACTACCAGTTACCATTTGGTTTTTCAATTGCGGAACCAAATAGTTCTTCAAGTAATTAATCTTAAGTATAACAGAAACAAGGACGATTCACACGTGCTGTTAGAGATCTTTTTCTCACCAATATATGAAATTCGAATTTCTTCCCAATATTCGTCATCGATTTTGCGTGATGACGAGAAACACACTTGAAGTAAAAATGTATCTCAAGACGGCTGGTATGAGTATTAACACTTTAACTAATAAAGCAGAGAACAACGTTTCGACCTTCTTAGGTCATCTTCAGGTTAACAAAGAGAGAGTTTGGAACTGACCGTTGCAGGGCACATGTCTTACTCTTTGTTTTTGTTTCAAGTTTTTAATGAGTTTACGATGAAAATACATTGTTCTCGCCACGATATTCGATCGTGCCAGAAAACAAGAGTAAATTTATGAGAGTATTACATACTAAACCCTGGTTACATTTCTAAACCGTTAAAGGACGCTCTGTTTGTCGGCATCATCACGTTGTTTAACTCTATGGTCGGCATAAGCAGAAGTTATCAACTAAGTCTTAACAGAACACTCTCTGGACTTTAAAAGTCATGGTTCCAGAATCGTTACAATAGCAATGAGAACTTTTCAAAATACCATTTTTTAAACCGAAAGTTTGTAACAAATGTGTTCTCTCAATTCTGTAATAGAAAACAGTAATATCAGGTTGTTTATTAGGTACGAAGTTTACACGTACTTTTCATTAAAATATATTTTTTAGTTGAGCGTCAGTCCATGGTTCATCTGTTATGTTGCCAGAATAATAAGTGTGAAAAGAACTTTGTTTGTTAGAAATTAAGCACACAGCTGAACAATGGGTTATCTATGTTCTGTCCACCACGGTTATTGAAACCCGGTTTCTAACGTTGTACGTCTGTAGAGGTGCCACTGTGCCACTTGGAGGATCGGGTGCTGAAAAGAATAACAGAGAAGATCAAACCTAATCGACTTACTAAGGACTTAGAGATGAAACCTAATCGATTTACGAAGGACATAAAGGTGAAGCCTATTTGACTTGCTAAGGACATAAAGATGAAACCTAATCGACTTACTAAGGAGATAAAGAGTAAAATCAAAGATAAATGTCATAGGCTTATAAAGTTGAAACTAACAAATAATTTGGAAAATTTATAAGACTGTTGGAAAACTGGGTTCTGATTGAAGTAGAAACTAAGAAATCCTAAAAGGGTTACAAGAAACAGCTCGCTGGTAATGTTAAAACTAACAGTAAAGATTATTTAATACATTAAAGGTAGACAAATGTTATAGGTGATGCTTGAAGCAAAGGTTTTGTTGAAGATTATGAGGTGATGGTAATCTTGAAAAGGTCTGTTTTGTCTTAACAAAAGAAGACATTATAATAGGTAGCCAAGCAACGATTTATAAACAAGAAACATTTTATTGATGATGGAAGATACTACATGTTTCGCAACGACATTTGTCTGTCTTCTTCATTGTTTTTCTACTTGTTATTATATTAACATAATGTGCTCCTTATTCAAGAGGATGGTATTAATTATATTTGACCTGGCATGGCTAGGTAGTCAGGTGAGCTCGAGTCGTAATCTGAGGGTCGCAGGTTCGAATTCCCGTTTCACCAAACTTGCACTTTCTTTCAGCCGTGGGGCGTTATAAAGTGAAGGTCAATTCCACTATTTGTTGGTAAGGGAGTAACCCAAGAGTTGTCTGTGAGTGATGGTGACAAATTGTTTTCCCTCTAGTCTAACACTATTATGTTAAGGAAGGCTAGTGCAGATAGCATTGGTGTAGCTTTTCGTTTCTGATCATGACGACTGTAATAGAAATATTGAGATTGCCCCGAATCGTGCAGATATTAATCTTTTAGTATTAAAAACGAAGAGTATGAAATTAAAACCAGGACGTAATAGTGTTTTCCCCGGGATTTTCAAACAGGTTGAGGTACAGATATGGGAACTTCTCTTCTTCATTTCTGGTAGGTCAATAGAAAGTGGACAAGTGTCTGAAAATTGGACAGTTTATAGTACTGCTATCCTTAATGGGGATTTTAAAATTACAAACTATCTAGCTTTATTTCGGCAGTGCTAAAATTACTACAGTCAAATAAAATATTTTGAAAATTATCTCGTGAAATACAATATCATAATTGCTAGTCAACATGGATTCACTAAAGTAAAATCTGCCCTTATTAATCTGTTAAGTATTTTCAAAGATATTACGTACTATCTAGAATCTAGATGATTGAGAAAGTGAGGACTTTATGTAATTAGATTCCTAAAAATATTTTGATAAGGTGACTGGGGATAGGTTAGTGAATTGGATTGTTGGATGCATAGTTAGATAAGAGAAATCAAAAAGTTGATAGTAACTGAGCTATCAAAGTTGACCTTTGTTAATAGTATAGTTGCTCGGGGAAAAGTGCTTACGATTCTTCTTTTTTATCATTTAAATTAATTATATTGACAGGAGTATAATTAATAAATTAATAAGATTTGCAGATAACGCTAAGCTCTAGTATTTCTGGCTCTGCTGAGAATGTTTAAGCGCTACACAATGATCAGTTTGTAAGAAGAATAAATATTTAGCATGGACCTTTTATGATAGTAAGTGCAAAGTAATATATTAGGGTTAATGTAATTTAGACCTCACGTTTAATATAGATGGTTTACCACTCGAAATGTATTAAATCGTATTATTAATGTAACTTATAAAAATAACCTAACATGAATTAAAGACTTATTTAAAAGAAACACACACGCACAAGTCTTATAAAATATTAGCAATCAACAAACAATCAGCGGTACCTGGAAAAGACTTTTACTGAGTATTTCAATAACAATAATAAAGTACTAGGAGGAAACTAGAAAGAGAAAAATATAATTTGTGTAATTACTAAAAATAACGATATTAGACAATGCTCTTTTTGTTACCTTGAAGATGACATAAAAAGGTCGAAACGTTGTTCTGTGCTTTATTTTAATTAAAGTTTTAATACCCATACCAGCCGTCTTGAGAATACAAAATAGCGTATAATTACAAATGACAAAGTAAGTATCTGTAATGACCTGTTTTGTTACGAATCAAATATGTATATATGTTTTTGTTACGTCTCCCTGATCTAACTTCTCTCGACAGTTTCTCTTAATTTTTAGGTGATACTACATACTTGTCAGATCAAGATACTGCGTATAACAGATGTCAAAAAACGTAGCATTTAACAAAACGAAAACATATCACAACGTTAAGTGTTCGGATTTACAACGTTAAAACCAGGGATTCGATTCTCATCGGTGGACTTAGCAGAGAGCCTGATGCGGTTTTGTTATAAGAAAACACACAAACACACACTACAACGTTAAAATGTTCCAGTAGTAATGTGCACTTCCATAATCAGGTGAAACATGGAGAAAGCTCAAAATAATTTAATGTTCCTCTTTTTTTTTTTTTTTAAATGTACTGTATATTTCAATATTTTTGGCGCCATGTTATTACGACTATCCTAAGCTCCAAAATTAAATTAAACATAAAGTAACAATATTAATACATAATCGATAAAAGTGAATAATTCACTTTAGGAAGAAAATGTTTCTTTTTCTTCTCTCTCACTTTTTATTTTAAAGACAAGTGTGCTTTTAATTAGGCTGTCTAAATATCGTAGGTTGAAAGTATGCTAACCCTGACATTTTATTACTTATGGCTTGTGGAACACTACGCTGTAATTAGTGTTTAGAAGAAGGATTTGGAGATGAGTAAACGTTCCGAGTGGCAATAAATTTGTGTAATTTATTCGATACGTCTCTTTTCGCATTAACCAATTTTGAACATTTTTTGTGCAGTTTCTTTCATTTCGTATTATTTTACATTATTGCAAAAGAATTTTAATCAGATTTTTAAGTATTGGGGCTTCGTCATTCCACAAATTTGAAATTTTTGGATTAATTTTGACGGTGTTGAATTACGTAGATAATTATTAATAAAAAATAAGTAGGAAAATGTGATCGTGCACTTTAGTTGTTACGCATTAAGCTTTTTAAATAAGATGTTTTTTATTTTTTAATCACTGTTTTTGCAAAGTATATATATATAAATGTATTTATAGTTCTGTTTTATAGAAACGATAAACATTCACCAACTTATAATGACTGAATAATTTCATAACATGAGCTGTAAAGTGAGACTTGCAGACCAAATCAGTAATTATATTTTCGTGTGCTCAACTTCAACTTAAATAAAAGTGAGTTAATTGAACCCGAAGTACTTTAAAAGAATCGTTAGAGCTTAGAATAGCTGTGATAAATAATTAAAACAGTTTCCAGCTTAAATTCTTGAAAGTGAGCAATGTCTTTTACGTTTCTTAAAATTGATTGATGATACTAAATGAATGTCATTTGATCAGTTTATAGTATAAGTTGTTCGTGGCAGTCTATAATTTTAATACCTCATTGTTATTCTCACTTTAAGTGAATAAGATTTAATGTAGTATTCTAAAAGAAAGCATATGTTAAGAGTTTTGTATAAGTTGGTAATTATCTTATTCATTGGTTTGATATTTCAGTAGGCTGATTTGTTAGTAAATGTTCTACTTATTGATATAACTGACAGAAAGTCATAAAACTGCCCCTTGAAAATCCTTGATATTTATTGAACTTGTACAACTCAAAGTTACCTTTTGTCATTCATATTTGTTTTTACTTTGTCAGTTTAAGCCATTTATCAATATCCAGTGTTATGTTTTCACCAGCATGTTATAGAAAGTACCCTTTAGTGTAGGTCATTCTTTATAGAAGGTTGTTATAAAAAATACTGAGCTCTTATATGATACACATATATTGCATACATAACACGCTAATCAAGTTCTTGTTTGCCATATATTAAGATTTGATCTCATATTCTTGTAATCCTTGTCCAGTTCTCATATTAGCATGTCACAGTATAAGTGAAAGTGCACACAAGGAACTAATGCTGTTTGCAAAAATGTAGTAAAACTGGTTGATGCTCAGACAGTGTTGTTTCAGCCACTAGAATACAGAGCAAGGTGGTTAAAGTGATGAACATAAAACAAAAACTATGTATACTGAAGAATAATAATGAGATGGAAATTACCAAGCTGGTGATCATGTGCATGTTATCAATATTTTGGCAAAAGCACACAAATATAGATATATATACATATCTCCTTATGATCTGTATCCACTTTGCATCTTTTACATCAGCACCTCACTGAGTGTGGGTAAACCCTTGTTCACTTAAGTAAAGTACTAAGATAAAGTACCACATTATAAATGCACATAGCAGTTTAGCTCTTCTAAGGTGACGCTTATTCTGTTTTTAAAAACGATGCTTTTGTTTTTTGTATCAAGAGATTTGTTGAATATACATTGTATTTTGGAAGAAATTTTACCATTCAAGTTATTATTAAATAAGTTTTTGTGCATATTACACACACACACATAAATTGTTAACTTGTTTGTGCTATTTTATGTATAGATAATCAAAAGGAAAATATTGTCTTTTCTATATTTTAATAGTTTGCTCAACATCTTTGGCATCTGGTGGGTTTTTCTTCAAGGCTGGCTGCTATTACTGTACAGCTGATTACCAGAAAAAGTTTGGAACTAAATGTGCTGCATGTGGAGACTACGTTGAAGGAGAAGTTGTATCAGCACTTGGGAATACATATCATCAAAGATGTTTTGTGTGTGCCAGATGCAGGTATACTACAAAATCATTTGTTTTTGGAGGAAAAAATTTTTTTACAATATTTTTCTTCTATAAAACTTTACACAGTGCAGTCTAAATGTCAGTGGGTGCTGTTGTTGTAAAATCTGGTATGGGATAAAGCAAATAAAGTAACCTAAAACTGAACTAATGTTTCATTTTCTACCTTTAAGTTTTTAATACTACAGGGAAAACCTGAACATTTATAGACTGCTGTTGTACACATGAGCACAGACAACCAAGAACATAATTTTATCTCCACTAAATTTGGTGTCCACTTTAAACTTTCAAATAAAAAAAAATTATTTATTTCTTTACTACTATTTCCTATTTGCATGTTTTATTACATCCTAATAATTGAAGAAAACAATAAATCTTTATTCAGTTCTATTTAATTTACTTATTGACCAGGTATTGATTTATTGTTAAATTATACAAACTGCAGTCAGAAGCAACTGTATAAAAGACATAAACCTCCATGTTTTATGTTTAATTATCAAAAAACAAGAAGGTGAACCCAGATTATGAAAGTTGTGTTTTAGCATGGAAAGTTAATTATATAAAAGTGGTCAAGAAACAAAAAGCCATACTGTAAATTATTTTACTATCAAACCGAAGTATACAAAAAAAAAAGTAATTAGTGTTTAATGTACGAGAAATGTTCGTCTTTCAAATGATGATTCAACGTATGAAACCAAAGGATTAAATATGAAAGCTGTATGTAAAGCTCTTTTCAAATTATGTAATTTAGTATACAAAGGCATCTGTGTGTCATTTTATAAGCTGTTGTTAGCATGATGTTTCATTTCATATTTATGATCTTGGATTTTTTTTACAGGAAAGCTTTTCCAACTGGAGAAAAAGTTACCTATACAGGAAAAGAATGTTTATGCTCAAAATGCATTCAGATACCTATTGTATTGTCCAAAACAGAGGAACAGACGTCACTAATCACTGAACAAAGTAAATACTGATATGAGGTTTTCTTGTGTGTGTGATTTCTTTTGGTATTTTATATAATTAAGGAATTATATGGAACAGTAGAGAATTTTTAATATTATCTGACTATATACATTTCTGACAGCTTGAAAATTGTTAACAGAAATCAAAGAGATGTTTCAAGCTTTCTAATAAGAGAAAATGAAACAGATGTGCCCTTGTTTGTAAAACCCAACTTCAATATAAAATAATAAACATACCATGTAGCTATAATTCTTTCATTGTATCAAAAGACGTCTCTCGGCACAAAACCTATAACAATATAAACATTCCTGTTTGCTGAAGTTGTCTAGATAAGGGCTTAGATAACCCTACAAAGTTATGAATGTACTGAAAGGTAAGTAAATGTACTTGTATTATCATTAATAACTACTATATTTGAAGAAAATGTTTTTCAATATCTTTTTTGAGCTCAACATGGCCCAACAGTTAGCAAGTTCAGTATTTATGTTCCATTACTATCAAAAACAATTTTGTGATGAGAATTCTGTAGCAATGGGTGCATTATAATGGTAACAGTAATTTTCATTATTCAGCCATGGGTATTGTTAACCAGTTACTTTCACTCACAGGCTATCAATTATAAATTGGGGTCAGCTAGTGCAGAAAGCCCTTGAGTAGGTTTGTACAAATATCCAGAAACAAAGAAACAACAATATTTTCTTCAAATATATTCCTAATAACTAGTAAAGATATTAAGAATTGTACATTTGGCCATTTTTCAAGTTCATAACTTTGTAATGGTGTTACTTAAACACTTCTCTAAACAATTTCAATAGTCAGAAATATTTATATTGTTATAGATTTATGTATTGAGGAACTGTTTAAGTTTTTAAGTTGAAAGCACAAACATATTAATTTTCCCTTATTTATATAAACATACCCACAGATACTCCCTTGTGCATTTAAAAAACTTCAAGTAATTTTCTTTCAAGAGAAGGTGGATGTTGGATTGTGATGTTTGTTCCTTCATCTGTCTTTGATAACCTAGAAATCTGATAGCTTCCAAACTGAAAACACTAGGGAGATGATCTAGAAGAAAGATCAATCGTGTATATTCACTTTGTGTCTTAGAGTTATAACAGTGTAAACATGGCCAATAATAAAGCTGTGGTATAGAGTTTTCTAACTTTGCTTGTGCTTAAAATTTCAAATAATTTGGATTAGTTAATATAAAAAAAAAAAGACCAAAATATTTTACTTGTTCGAAACAGCCAAGTTAGAATAAAGGGGCTATCCATACAAAAATGGGTTTATATAGTTTGGAATAGGGTGGTAATACCTTAGATGCTATTCATTTCAAATATATTGAACATTGATACTTTTAACTAGTTAAAAGTTGTAAGTGATTAGAAAATGCTTAAATACTAATTAAGTAAGTTGTAGGGTAATAATAATATTAAAATTAACCAGTAATGTTTAGCTGAAAGGACACATTAACTGTAACTGTCTGAAACTAAGTGGATCTAACTTCATAAGCCTTTTACATATGAATGCCTTTGAAACTTTAATTTCTGGTTAGTCATACAAAAAGTAGATATTAATGTAAGAAATAGAATAATTCTTTACTGCTACCTTTATAAAATAAAATATCCTAATATATTTTATTATGGGAAATAAATATGGGTACATAAAAGTCATACTACGAGTTTTTGTTATTTCATTTTGTTATAAATGCTACATTTTCTGAAATTCTGTGAATGGAATTTTAAACATAATTTTGTTAGCTCTTCAGTTGTATTAGCCATCATATTTGCAAACTTTTCATAAACATATAATTCAATGAAAGTGAGTTTACTAGGGTTTTTTTGTAGCTTTTGCCTGGAAGTATTATCTAGGTTTCTTATGAATAAAATATAGTGAAAGACTCCTATGAAGCAGGACAGAAAGAGGAATGATATGAATCATGTTGCCACAAGAGCAGTGATTGATGTTGTTTCAATGTTGACAGCCTGTTTTGAAACTGGGTGTGGTGTTTATCTGAAGTGCTTTCATTTATATATATATATATATATATATATATATATATAGTTTAACTAAAGCTAGTAAACGTTATGACTATGTGTGCTCTTGTTGGGTGTGGCTTTCATTCACTCTAGTTAAACGTGAAGAAATTCTTGCTACTCTTAGAAATTTAATTCACTTTGAAAGCACATAATTACCACCTAGTGTAAATAGTTTAGTAAAGATTTTCACATATATTGCAATATTACCAAAGCTTGTAAGTAGTGAATTAATTTTACTTCTGATGTGTAAAGAGGTTAGCAAAAGTTTTGTGAAAGCTGTTGAGTTCTGGCTGACAGAGCTTGTGTGGTTTGATCGTGTTTTAATGTTTTTTTCAATAAACCTCATTTGTCTACAAATATCGTGAACATTGTTTTTTCTCATGGACTGGCACCACAATAACTATTAATAAATGTTGTGTAATGATTTATTTAGGGTGTACTGAATTTTATATAGGTGTGGAAACTGTTTTAAATTGTTAGCTCATTTTTAACCCCCACATTCAAACAACCACTGTTTTATTCAGTTCTTACATTATCTAAAAGTGGTTTGTGTGGATATGATAATAATATCAATAGTTTCTTAATAATGTCATGATAATAATTTTGCCTTTCATGATAACTTTATAATTCTTGTTGTTATATTAATAATATATTGTTGGTTAGGTAATTAGTAAAAAAGAAGTCATCTCCCTAGCTTTATTTGCCCTTCATAAAATGCTCTGTAAGTGTACAAGTCAGATATTCAGCTTGTTTGTGTTAGGTTTTCCCTTTTAAAATTATATTTGTCATTAATGCTAATTTAAAAGATGTCTGTCTCATTAGAAGAGCTTCTAATTTATTTATTTATACCATAAATTCACAAAATTTCTAAACTCTGTCTAAAACTTTCAGAGTATATTTACACAACTTGGTGATCAGTTTTGATGAGAGAAATAAAATATGTATGTGACTGTTGAATGTCATTGGTGTAACTTTGGTTTCAAATGTGAAAGGGACAGTTTCTTTATCAACAAATACTGAAAAGCATTTAAAATTTAGAAAGTTGATAAACTAAATTATGTATTTTCTGTTAAAGTCTACAAACATTAAAGGATTTCTAACTAAATTTACTATAGGACAATAGCAAAGACCAAACCAACAATTATTTAGCAAAGAATAACATTGTACTACTTTTACACAATTACACGGACAGAAGAACTTCACTCTGTGGAACATATTTAAGACAAATCAATATTTTAATAAAACATACAAAGTGTATAATATATACATATATACTTACAATCACAGTGTTAAATATCTTGATAGCACTGTTAATAATAACATTTAATTGAATTATCAATCTATGACATTTTGATCAATTGTTTTTGGAGATCTTTATTAACCTTGAGAGTGGGTTTTACTATGCTTTCAACAATTCAAATCCAGGATCTGTAGCTTTATGGTTTTATTTATTCTTATTTCTTCTCATTTTATTAATATCTTGTATTGCTACCTTTTGTTGCCTTATGATCAAATCAGGTACAATATTGATAATAATTACAACAGTTATATTGTTATGATAGGAGCTATTACGGATAGCAAAGTTTAAGAATGTATTGCATTATTTAGCAAGGAGATACCTATTAAATTTATATTTCAGCTGTCAAGTAATGATCACTGGTGAAGTAAATTATGTGCTCACTGTGTGATATATAGAAATAAAAATAGTTATGTTTAAACATCCATGAGATGCATACACAGAAATACCAAACAAGTAATGACAACAAGATGGTGAACTTATTAAAGGTGCAAACAATTATTACAGAAAATTCAAACAAAATTTAAATAAGCACTACAGTGAACTAGTCCTTTTTTTTTTCCCACAGAACATTACCTTTTATTTTCATTCTGTGATTCAGTTTATCAATGTATAGTCATGGAATTTTGTCACATTCTTTATCAAAATAATATCACTCTACCACATTTACTGTGTGTTTTTCTTATGAATTACATAATGGATCAGAACCTGTCTGTACTTGTCAGCAGTCAGGGTGCCATTAATTGTGTATTTATCTTTCAAATCACTGATTGAGATGTAGTCCCAAACTTGTACTGATTCCCCACTGTGCTTCTGTAGTTGTTATTAATTAATTATAATATTCCTCTTCTCTCAGCCCTTAAATGTACTATCATTGATTATTGCCAAATAATATTAAATTGTATTCATCTGTAAACAACAAACACATATTGAGCTTTGCTTATTCCATTGTTTGTGAGTTAATTTCAGTTTTAACTATTTGGTTTGCATACCTTTTATCAACAATGGTTTTCAACCAGCAACACATCCATATAAGACTATTTGAAACTAATATTTACCTTCTTATTCTCACTAACACTTGTATTTAAAGCAAGATCATTGGAGAGGTCTAACCAATGTTTCATATGGCATATCTTTAACCGGCCAAAACTTTCATTTCTGAATGTACAATTTCAGCCATAATTATATTCATGCTTCTGCTACTACTTGCTGTGGTATGACTGTTTATACTTTATAGTATAGTATAAGCATTATGCTGGTACAGATTGTCAACACATGACTGTACACTAGTGCATTTCATTTTCACAGGGCATTCTTGTAGTATTATACTTTCTCCTTGTAATTTCCACAGTTATGTCCAATACTGTATGTATAAACAAATTGTAAGATAAAAATTACTTTTGCAGAAATAGAAGTTATTGCCAGTGTAAATGCATAATTGTTTTAGTATTTAACATAACTTAGCAATATCTAATAATAAAACTAAAACTGTTTGTTTTTTTATTAAATAAAAAAAGTCTTTACGCAAAGTAAAAATTCCTGCTTGCATGAACAAGTAAATATTTTACACTTTTCCAGTAATTAACAGAAAAACTAAAACATTTTCATACCACCCTTAAGTGAAGTTTTAACTTGCTGTATTCAAAATGGTCAAACAAAATTGTAGTCTTATTAGTTTTTATTAATATCATATTCAATGATAAGTTTTCTTCATTGAAAGACAAGCTATATCTTTATAAACATATTCAACAGGTTAAATGGTAGTGTTACTTACACCACAGTATTAGTACAGTAGTACATAATGCTTTTTATGTTATAAACATATAAAAATGTATAATTCTTGTTTAAATTCTACTAACTGAAGTGAATGTTACAATGAACAATGAAAATAACTTTAATGAAATTAAAAACATAAAGTAGGTTGGGTCAACCACAACACAGTGTTGTATTCAAAATTCATTCATTTCTCTTTCTTTGAAAGTTATAGTAGTAACTGATACCATGACACAAATCTTTGTTTGCAACTTTACAAATCAGTTGTGGCAACTTAGATTAAATCTGACCATTGAAAATGATTCACAAAATATGGCCTGAGTACAATCAACTATATGTGACTACACAACCATGATGGATTAGAAACATATATAATTTTTTGGAATTAAAGGATAGTTAGTCACCTATGATATCTGTCTTTGGTGATTACTCTCTGGACTTAAGATATTACTGATGAGGTATTACAGAGTTATGAAAATTACTTTTATATATACATCTGAAATCTCTACACAGGAGACAGTTGAAATTTGATTAATCTCTTAGAGTGAAAACCAAAATTTTGTTTGATAAAAATGTGCTCTTCAACATAAAATCATAAATTATTTCAATCCTGTGATATTTATGCTATTCCTGAATATTCCATGCTATTTGTGTTTACTGTGCATTAAATACCCTCAAAGGTTTTTTGTTTCTTGAGCTTAAGTTTCTTTTTTTGACACCAGGATGTGCAGCATGTAAGGAGGAATTAACTGAGGGACAAGCTTTGATTGCTTTGGACAAACAGTGGCATATCTGGTGTTTCAAGTGTGCTTCGTGTGGTGACGTCCTTCACGGAGAATATATGGGAAGGTCAGATTTAAATGTGAAATCCTTAAGGTGTTTGAGCGATACTTTGGAAAATTAAAGAAAAATAGTTTAACATATATAAAGTATGTTCTGTTGAAAGACTTCATGAAATGTTTCCACATTCAGACAGAAGTTGTCTCTTTCAGTAAGACTTGAAAGAAAATTATTGTTAGAATGAAAATGATTTAGATTTTTTAAAAATCAAGATGGGTGAAGCCATAACTTTGTTTTTATATACTTTAAACACATGATTGGATATATAAGTAAAATTATGGATCAAATACAAGTGAGTAAATCAGGAAATTGCCTGACCTTGAGCAAAAAGGTAATATTATATCTTTGTGCTCGTTAAAGTTGATCTAGCTAGCCAAAGAGTCTATAAAGTAAAGTTTTAATGAATGAACTCAACCATGAGTTATGGTTTGTTAAAAAAAAAAAACATTATTTAACTCTCTTGTTTTATCTACATCAGCTATAGTTTGTGTAGTTTAAAGAACATATTTCATCTCATACTGTTCAGTTCAATTACTGTTTTGCTGTTACATTAGTAAACCTACTATCCGTGTGCAAGTTACAACATTCATTAACAAGCCATCCATTCAAATTTAGGAAAAGTTCCAAAAGCAATTATTCCATAAATGTATGATTATTCTAAAAGTTGAAATTTATAATAACCTATTATTATGAATATCTTATGTAATTATCTGATGCTATGTTTTAACAGAATAATAATGGCAATCTCATTTTCATGTAACCTTTATGGTCATGTGACCACTTTTTCGCTAAGAGGATCTAAGCAAGTAAGAATTTAGGTACTTGTGTACATGATCTTAGATGTGACTTATGTTCTGTGCTTGTGTAATACATGGCTGATCTAGAGATGTAGGTACACTGACACCAGTTCTAGGAATATGTTATATATATATTTTCAAAACAATATGTTTGATGATTAGCAGATGTCAGATAGCTTCAAATCATAGTTTGCTATCTTTTTCTATTTTAATTTTGAATGACTTGTGGAAAACATTTTTTTTTATAGTTGAAGATAAAGTGTATAGTTGATTACATTCTGATGGTCAGAGTTGGAAGTTCGTGCATGAATTTTCTAAGTTCAGTTATTAGAGTAGAAGTATCAGAGTGTTAATATGAGCCAGGAATTCTAGGTTCAAGTCTCAGTCATGGCAGTTTTCTTAACATCTTGATTTATTAAATTATTACTTGTTTAGTGTTAATTTTACTCCAGATGGGGATCTGAGCTCACAAGTGGTAAATTAAACCACTTGTATAAAAACCTGGCTTGTGGATTGACATGTTGTATTGTGCATGTGATTGTGTTGATGGTCTGGAGGTACTGTATTGTTTGTTTATGCTTAAGGATCTTGTGTTTCATGTACTGTTATACCCTTAGGTGCTTAACTTAGGTGAGAATGGTGCATGTGCACCCATCTCCCCCACGCACACACTTTTTCTAGTTTGTGCACAAAAGCCATGGTTAACAAGTATGTTAGATTAATTTAGGTTTTTTGTTTGTTTGTTTTTACTTTCCAACAAAGTTAGATACCCTATTTATAAGTAGGAGTTGAACCTTTCTGAGTGTGTATGTGTATCATTATGTAATGGTTAATATAAGAAGTTACGTACTTGTTACTTCATTTCTGTAGTTAAATAACAGTGTTAGTATGACCTGGGTGCTCTGGGCACAAGCATTACTCAGGACATATTTTGTAACATCTTTATATGTTATGATGTTTTTGTTTTCAATAGAGATGGACTCCCATACTGTGAAAGAGACTACCAGAAGTTGTTTGGTGTCACATGTGCTCACTGTGATAGATACATAGTAGGAAAAGTATTACAGGTACATGCTTACATGTATTTTAGTAACTTGTAAACAAGTAAGCTTTTCTTTTTAATACAAATTGTAATTGCTTTTTCAGAATTGTGAGGTTTTTAGTATGAATGTGAACTTGGAGGAAAAATTGATAACATTCTTAAGTTATCTAATTAGATGTTTCATATTTAAAATGTTTTAAATATGAGTTGTCTGTGAAAGTGAATCATGATCTGTTAAACTTCTTGTTCATAGCAGTTTACCATAAGTTAATGTTTGAAGGGATTGAACTTTTCTGTGGGTTGACAGTAATTAATGACCTCTTTTATTAATTATTAATTGCCTTGATTTATATCCAGATTACAGTTAAAAGCAACTAGAAGGGATGCCCAATAAGATGTGAAGGAGCTCTTTGAAATTCTTTAGAACCCACTTTTCATGTCATGGTTCATGGTGTGAATTTATGAAAGTATTAATTTAACTGCTGTACATTTATTAGGAGACATATTACAAACTGTGACTGGTAGACCTAAATGCTTATTAAAATATTACATTTGTTTGTTGCAGTGGTGTGTAGGAAGCTGGTATTTGTAATTACATAATTTTTTTTTAAACTTTTCACTTCTTAGTTTATTAGGATTTTTATCTTGGTAATGTTTGATTAACAATATTTTATTAGAAAAGTCCCCCTTAATCAGTGTAAATCTCATGGACTTAAAATGTTAAAATGCATTGTTTGATTCTTTGTAGTTGGCAGAGCAAAAGATAGCCTATTTTTTGGGTGACCAGCTTTCCAAAACAAAAAAAAAACCTGGAACAGTCCAGTCCTTGCAACTAATATCAAAATAGTTATTATAAATTTGAAATAATTTAATTTTTAGTTAATTTACTTTACATTTATTAAACTGTTTCACAATATTTCCAAATATATTATCATTGGCATTATTTTTTAAATATTTTTAGCTACATGTTTTTTGGAGTAGTTACAAAACAAATAAACAAAAATAGTCAAATTATCCCTCCAAGATATCTTTAAATATTCACTCTAACCAGTTTATCTTAAAATAGGCTACTTCATACTGAGTTTACTTAAGAATCTATAGCATTTTAAAATATACTATGCTTAAGTTTTAATATTACCTTGAAACGTTTTAGACATAATTTTGTGAACAACAAATGGATCATAGAAGTTTTGTATTTCTATTAATTAACTAGTCATAAAATTCATTAAATGACTGTACATTGTGTGTTTTAACACTTAGCACTGCTTTAAACCTCTCCACATTCATACCTTAATATACTTAGGTTTATTACAATGTATAGATAGAACTTCTGAGATAGTTTGGTGGAAGGAGTGTGTGTGTGTTATGGCAATTATCAAGTCAAGCTTGTTACATTTTTGATTCATTATGACTGACAGTTTAGGCTCTTTGTGATAAAACCAGGACATTTTATGCATTACAAGGACCTTTCTTGGGATGCTGGGGCAGACTATCAAAAAATGGGAGCATCTTGACAAAACTATGAGGTCTGTTCAGCCTGCCTTTTGTGCAGCTTGCACTAAGATGTTTCAATACAATCTGTCAATGAAACCAAATGTTAAAAAGAACAAAGTAAATGTTGTTAGAATATTTTAATTATTCATATAAATACAAAGTATAGCATGGGAATTATCCTTGGGTTTGATATGTGTGTTGTCAAGCTAGACCCAAACTTGAGCACTTTTGGGTGATTGACTATTCCTCTTCAACTATTCAAAAGCACTCACATTTTGGGTCTAGTTTGAAAAGATTAACAACTTTTGTAAGTGTGATCTCGTGTGCTGATTTCTTAATTAGTATTTAACATGTGTGTTTGACATATGAGTGAACTGAGTGGCTCATTTTCATATATCTATACAATATGTAATGATTGGCAGAACTTTGTGTTAGAGAGTTTCAGGTACTCTAGCTCAATAATTTAAAGGTCTTGACAGAGTCAATAACCTGTAATTTAAAAATTTATGACACTTGCACAATTCATCAGTTATATTTATTAGTCGTATTCGTATTTAGTAAATTTTGTGTCACTAATGATTGATGAAAAATTAGTTATCATACTTGTGTTGTATAACCTGTAGTTTCTTTGTGACTTTGAATAATATTTTTTGTTTTTTTGATAATTGGTATTGATTTAGGCTGGAGACAGTCATCACTTTCATCCAACATGTGCTCGCTGCACCAAGTGTGGAGATCCTTTTGGAGATGGAGAAGAAATGTACATGCAAGGTCTGAACTATATATATATTTAACATGGAGACTGACCAGTCTCATTAAGAGAAACATTAATTTGTTTTACTGGCTAAACGTAACTGTTCTCAAGTTCCTTTATAATTTTAATAATGAAACTTAGAAGGAATACCTTTTACCATTTTTATTTTTAAGTCAAAACGGTTTGCTACTTTTTATAAACTGTCCATAAGATAAAGATGTTTTTAAAACCAGTAAAAGCACCTTGCATATTAAGAATGTGACATCTACTTTTTGTTCATGTAATTGAGACTAGTCTCAAATCTATGTTTCTTTAAATGAATGTATAACTTTTTGTAAATCCTGGTTATCTCATTAAGAGGTTGGCCATGAAGCTGAGGAAGATGGAGTTAATAGTTAAGCTTAAGCAACATATGCAAAATGGGGTGTTTGTGGTTAAAACTGGGTGCATTTTTTGGGTCACTGACTAATATATATAAGCATCAAGTGCTGGCAAGAGAATGGAAATAGGGATAAGGAAAAAATATTTGTTGTTTCAATTTAATAAACCTATTCCTATGTCTTTAATAGAAATATTGATATGTATATATGGTATCTAATTTCAATTTGTTGATGACTGTATAATGTTTAACCTCCTATTGCTGACAAACTTGTTTGGTACAAATTACTTGTCATCATCATTTGCAAACGTTTTATTGATTAACAAGCTTGATTGTTGAAGATTCAACTTAATATTAGGGGGAGCAATTTGGCATCCTCGTTGTGGACCAGCTCCAAATGGCCAAGAAGAGGAAAGACCAGAAGAAACCTTATCTAATGGACATGGACAAATGATGCAGGTTGTTACATGAGACTGTATATTAATTTATTCCCCCAGAATACCCCTATCAAAATATTGCATATTTTTATATGGATAAAGTGAAAGATTTAAGCTTTCATCTATACAGTGTTATTTTTAGTTGATTTTAATATATTAATTTTTTTGGTTTATTTAGTTCAAGTAATGCCAAATTTAGTCCACTTATCAATAATGTATTTTTTATCAATAATGTTTTCAGGCTATGGTCACTTTGACACAAGTTTTAGGCCTAAATTCACATAATAATAAAATGTTTTTCTGTTAATAAATATTCAGTACAGAATTCCATGACTAATTGATTAAGTAACTAAATGGACATGATAACTCTCACCTCTAACACTGGTCTGAAACACTCAGTGAATTCTCAGCATAATATTAAAGGACAGCTAGGTGACCTTTTGGTCAACTAGGGCTGTTCTATCCACTAAATTACCCTAAACCCTTAAAAAACAACCTCAATGCCATTTCTTATCCTTATTCTTCACTGATTATTTATATTTGTAATGTACTCTTTGTCCAAATGCTACAATTTTCTAGCTTATTACATCATTATGAACTTTCTAAGTATTCCAGGACGATTTTTGTGAACTTTTTAGATTTAGCAATGTTACCATGATTAGCAGCTCTCTCTAGCTAGCTGAGTTATACCATTGAAAATTTCTTGCTATGTTTTTTCTTGACAAAACATATGAGTTTTGTCAATTGGACTTGGTATTGTGTGAAATTTTCATTCTAATGCATTTTTCTCATTTTGTTGTTCCATGTAATTCATAAAAGGTAAACTGTGTATCATTTATTGATGTTTATTTTACGTGATACATAACTGTAGTTTATCTTTTCCATGAATAACAAACTACAGTCATTCTCGATACAAGCTATTAAGCTTGACCTATAGCTTTAAATGTTTTTCTAACATAAACACAATGGTACACAGAAGCTATTAATTTTAAGGTTTACTCATGTGTAGTGATAATAAAAATACATTTCTTTCTTAATTTCATGACATAATAATTATTTATAATTTTTATAATGACTAAAAAGTGATAGGTTTTACTACATTTAACAGTTTCACTGTTATAGAATGAATGTGGCAGCATGTAGTTTTTCTGTTGTACTCCCCCCCACCTTATAATAAGGCTTATAATACTATAAATTGAATTTTGAATCTCCCCTGGATGACCAATTGTGTAGCTTTGTGACTAAGTACAAACCAACAAATTTTCTGTATTATAAATTGCTAATGTTGTAATTCAAGTTGAGGATTGTTGAACAGTAAAGCTTTCATCCAAAGTATTGAAGTTAGTTTTAAATGTTTAAACCATCATCTGAAAATATCTTATTATGAAGTATTGAAATTTGCTGTTTTTACAACAGTAAATTTTTAGTACTAACTGTAAATCTATCACAAAATTATTATGAGCATCTTAGTGTTGTTTTTTTAATACAAAATTGTTATGAAACTAATTTATTATGTGCTGTCAGTTTTTCTCTAAGTCATATTTAAAGTCAGTTTGGAATAGTTTTGGTGTTAGAAACGTTTTTATTGCACTAAAAATTTCATTCAAGTCTTGCAATTACATTTAAATTTTTTTTTTCTTTAATGACAGCATCAGTAAGTACATGTAACTTGGACTGGAAATGTATCTGAACAGAAACTTTTATTTTGGAAAATGCAATGCATATTGGAATATCGTTGCTATAATTGTAAATATATATAGTCATGAACGATCATTAGTCTGTTAAATCCAGAGAAGCTTGATGCATGTAGCTCTTGAGTAACTTTATGAAAATATCCAAAAACAAACAATCACAGAACAAGTTCAGTTTGGTAAGATAAGTTGGAAATTGGATGAAATATAAATACAGTAAAACACCTTATAGAACCAAACTCTTACACATTCCCTCATTAAAGGGGAACCCTTTCTTGATGTAATCTTTTGTTCTGTTATACTCACTTATTTTATTCAATCTTATTTGTCTCTGAACAAGTTGTCAAAAAATAACTGAAAATTAAACTTACAATGAAAACTTTAGTAGATTATTTTCCTGATGTTTGAATGGAATGCATCATTTGAGTGTGTGTGAGTTTGTCTCACATCTGTGACAGTGAGTATGATATTCCAGTATTTATTTACACAAACATCCAAATGTTGCATATGATGTATGTGTACTTTTCATACCTACTGTTTCATTGGTTTCACGTACTGAGTCTGTGATTGTTGACCCCTCACATTTTTCTGAAGTGTGAGAATCTAAGTAATAATGCTTTTAACAGTAGGATTAATTATTCCAACACATATATATATAATTATGTTGAGTTATAGAATCATCTTTACTTAATTACCACAGTTTTTGTTTTCTTTGCTACCTAAGAGTTGAGTCTCATGATTTTTTTAGCTTATGATATATATTCATATCCTTCATCCTATTTATTCAGCAGTATGTTCTGGTTCACTGCATTTGTTTGTAACTAGAAAGTATGAAGGACCTTTTTATAAGACTTTGTAATGTTCATTATTTCCCATTTATTTCTAAGAAACATTTTAAGAGCTGTTAGATGTATATCTTCACATATAGCATATGATGATGGCTAAAATAAATCCTTAATAGTTTCAGTTTGAAGATTAACTTAACCACATTTGTAATAATAACCATACTATATGAATTACACAAAAGTGAACACAGTAATTAAAAACAAATAACATTAAACATTTGGCTTATCTCCCAAATTAGTGGTTTTTACTTAAACTTAATTAGGTACAAATAGTTCAATGTTGGATTGAATTATGAAGAGAATTTTGCATCCAGTAAGTTTGTGTAGTGACTTGAGTTTTTGTGTTTGTAGTTTATACTAACTGTTTTTTTTTATTAATTAAAATAATTTTCTATGTAATTTGATATTTACAGAGATCAGATATACAAGTTTGTTTTACAGAGAAGTTTTATATACTTCTTATTGTGTAAAGAAACTATTTTGAACAATTTTAACACCACTAATTTGTATTGTTTCCATAGTTTAGATAGTTTTATTAATATCCTTTGAAATTGTGACATATTGCTGATGTGAAACTTATTATGTGAAATGTCATAAAACTATTTTCTTTGTAAAGTTATCAATGATACATTTTTAAGATGCATGATTGCCTGAGACAATGACAAAAACTATGTATAATTTTTTGTCCATTAAAAGTAGTGTATGTTTACAATTTTCTTATTAGAATAAAAATTGAATGTTTTTTAGCTTTTAACTTATTTATGTATTGCATGTTTTTTGACATATATGTTCACCTTGCATGACCTCATGATTTTGCATGATTTTATTTTAATTGGACCATGCATGCAACACCAGAAGCTACCCTGTTATTCAACTACTAGTGGTTGTGATGGCTGCCTTTCAAGACAGATTGGTATTGTAGGCTGTAACCAACATTTACAGTTTATCAGAAGTTGAAAACAACAGAGTTGGAAATTAACATGAAATGTAAGAACAAGACAGTATCTTTATATTATGTCCTTGTAAAATTATGACCCTTTTTTCCTTTAGGAAATGATTAGATGGCCTCTTCTTTTCTGAAATGAGACTATTTAACTGTTATAAATTTAATTATTTTCAGGCCAGTATATGCTAAAATTATTTTTTGTATTTTTCATTGATTTTTGATGGAACAAGGACTGTAACATTCAATACACATATTTATGGGTGCTCAAGCTGAATTTTCTTAGTAGCAGAAACAGTATATCCTTAAGTAATTGAAATTTTTATTTTACCATTTGTGTTGAAAAATCTTACTGGTAGCAACTTCTGATATTTGATTCTTCTTTTAAATACCAACAATGGCAAAAAAAGGATCATGTAAAAATAAATTATATCTGTTTGTCTGTCTTTCTTGAGCTGAGTGTATCGTGTTAGTTAGTGTTGTGGATTATGGATCTCTGAATCCATCATTTGAATCTTGTGACTGCCAAAAAACAATCATGTTCTACTGTGGTTACATTATAAAGGTGTTGCTCAAAGCTTGCTTCTTGGTTGGACAAGAATAATTTAAAAGTTGCTAGACTTCTAGACTATCATTTTCAAATTTGGGATGGTTAGTGGAAATAACTGACACAAATCAAACAATCTGTCTATCAAAGAGCCTTTGACTATTTACTGATTTCTTTTATAGATCGACAAAAGATAAATTAAAAGTGCCCGTGATATCTGCCCTCCAGAAATATATTGTATTATTAATTGTTAATTATTTACTACACAAACTAAAATGTGTATTTTAGAAATTAAAAGCTTTCAAAATATCTGAATGTTTTTTTACAATAATGTTCAAATATGTAACAAATTATTTATTAATTTTAACCTTAAATATTATGCATGTGGTTTTCTTCATTCAGTTCATATCTAATTTCTCATTACAGCATTTAAAAAATATTTGTGAAATTCTTCCTTAGCTGTGCTGGTAGGTAGATGATTTCACCATCAGGTCTAGAATGCTCCAGAGACTATATTTTAAATGTGAAATGATAATTTATATTGTCTTACCCTGAATTCTAAGTGTAGGGTAAGTTTTTCAATAACAACTTTCAAAATGATTTGTATACTTCATTGACTCTTTGACTGTACTTGTGTGGAGCATTTCTGAGCTGTATGCTGTATACAGCACACTTGCTTTCAACTGTCAGAGGTGGACTGTACCTTACATGGTGATGTGACAGTCAATGGGTTAATCATATATGGTGAGAGGGCAAAGTGTGAACAGTGCAACCATGACCTTTTACAGAATTCTAGTCAACATAATTATTATGTAATAAATGTCAGAGATACTACTATACATTTTACCATGAGTTGTTTACTTAGCAACAGTTTGTGGTAAAAGAGAGTAAGTACCAAATACAGTGTACAGGAATACTGAATAGAACTGTAGATGTACATATCATAGGTTTTAGTGGTTATTAAAGAAGATTATACAACTTGTGCACCAAACATGCCTTCCCTCTAGTTTTGCAGATAGCCCTCGAGTAGCTTTGCATGAAATTCAATAACAAAACAACCTATGAAATGGACAAAAAGTGTTTACATTCTTCATATGGACATCACTTTGCATTCCAGCTGGTCAGTGTTTGAGTCAAGCTGGCATTTCACAGACATATCTTGAGTACACATACCTTAGTAACACATCTGATTTTGTGCAACAGACTTGTACATTTTACTAAAAGCTTGACATATTTCTTTTACATACTTATAATAAATTTTGAATTATAGTCAATATTTCTTAACCTTTATGGGGTTGGTCCAATGGACTGACTCCATGCACATTTAGATAATATACACAAAACATCGAAAGATAGTCCATGTCCAACAATTTAATAGATTTGAGGCAACCATTAACTTTAGATAGAACAAAAGTTGATCCTTTTTACTCTCCATGTTTGAGGTTTTTATTGCAACATGATTGTGTTAACTATCTCAATTTAAGAAGAGGTCTTGTACTTGTTCGCTTATCTGCTTGACAAAATTGTTAGATTTACAAAGTTCTGACAAGTTATTTTACTTCTGCTCATATAGATAGCTATTCTTGTTCAGAGCTACCTTCTATTTGCAAAATTTTTTCCACATGCTACAAAGTCTTTCACTCTAACACCCCTCAGTTTACATGATAACTGATTCTCACATGCAAACTATCATGCAACAAACTACCACCAATACATGCATCACACATACACATGACTCATGATCCCCTCTTTGCTATTCTACATAACTACCACTTCTCTTAAGGTAGTGCTTGTGTTTGGACCTTTGATTTAGTGCTCTATTTCAATTCTGAATTATTGTAATATTTCTTTCTCACTGGTTACCATTCCTTCTATTTACCACCTCTATACCAGTTCTGATCTAGTTAATGTTTTCCATTTTTATTTCATTTGCATGACTTCCTTCCATCATAACTGTTTCCACCTATTTATTTTGTGGCAACTATCCTTTTTTGATTTCATTTCCTCTCACCCTTATCAATTGGATACAACTTTTAGTTTGAATGGCTTATTCATCCTTCTCCTCTTTCCTCTCACCCTTATCAATTGGGTACAGCTTTTAGTTTGAATGGCTTATTCGTCCTTCTCCTCTTTCCTCTCACCCTTATCAATTGGGTACAGCTTTTAGTTTGAATGGCTTATTCGTCCTTCTCCTCTTTCCTCTCACCCTTATCAATTGGGTACAGCTTTTAGTTTGAATGGCTTATTCATCCTTCTCCTCTTTCCTCTCACCCTTATCAATTGGGTACAGCTTTTAGTTTGAATGGCTTATTCATCCTTCTCCTATTTCCTCTCACCCTTATCAATTGGGTACAGCTTTTAGTTTGAATGGCTTATTCATCCTTCTCCTCTTTCCTCTCACCCTTATCAAGTGGGTACAGCTTTTAGTTTGAATGGCTTATTCATCCTTCTCCTCTTTCCTCTCACCCTTATCAAGTGGGTGCAGATTTTAGTTTGAATGACTTATTCATCCTTCTCCTCTTTCCTCTCACCCTTATCAAGTGGGTGCAGATTTTAGTTTGAATGGCTTATTCATCCTTCTCCTCTTTCCTCTCACCCTTATCAAGTGGGTACAGCTTTTAGTTTGAATGGCTTATTCATCCTTCTCCTCTTTCCTCTCACCCTTATCAAGTGGGTGCAGATTTTAGTTTGAATGGCTTATTCATCCTTCTCTTCTTTCCTCTCACCCTTATCAAGTGGGCGCAGATTTTAGTTTGAATGGCTTATTCATCCTTCTCCTCTTTTTCATGTCAATTATTCCAGGCATCTTACTTTTCCCTGACATCTCATGTGCATTGTCTTTTGAAAGAATTTTTTTTTTTTTAAGTGGGCAGGTGGACCACTTCACATACTTTCATCTCTTGCTATCTGCATTGCTATTTCTTCCTTGTTGGGTTATTGTCTTCCACCTGTTGTTATTCTTTAGATTTCAGTGCAACTATAGCTGGGCAAGTTTTCTTTCTTTCATTACATATATTTTAAGGAGCCTGTCCCATATTTTGATCTGGATTCTGCTCTGTGATGAGGTCCAGATATGCTTCAATCACTGAAATTTTAGCTTAAATTCACATTGTAAGGCCATGTTGACTTAACTTTCATAATTTCAATGGGCACTAAATTCACACTGTTCTTTAATATTACATATGCTAGAGATGGGGTGTTCCATGATACTGTTTGTAGGTTATTTCTTATAATATATTCATTTCATAAATATGCCTGTTCTGGACCAAACTGACCTGTGTACTTTTTGAGTAAAGCAGAAGGGGATTGCTGTCCACCCATTTCTCAGATTGAATAAATCTGGTTTGGTCTGCTTTATGAAATAGGGTTACGTGGTCACCAGTTGCATTGTCTCCAGTATGTATGTTTCTCCAGGCTCTTCATCACGTTTTTCTACCAACTTTTCTTTTAGTGGAGTAAGAGGATCCTTATAACTTTTCAGTTTCAAGCTGCTGGAATGGGAGACTATGGAGATATCTTCCTGAATGAGAAATATACAATATAAACAAGGATGACTCCATTCGATTGAGAGTAGAGTGATAGTGTTTTATTGGTGTAGTTGATGGAAATCCTTCAGAGGTATGCTCCATTTCTACACATGCTTTTGTGAGCTATCACAATGATTGGGTCCCCTCATTCTAACCCCACATGGAAGTCAGTTCCTGGCTGTTCTGGATTTAAACCTGAACAAACCAACAACATGTCTTCTGTTGGGATCTCTTGTCCTATCCATATCAGGATATTGGTTCCTGGCAGTTGAGTTTTGGATTTAGAGCAGAACCAATCACAGTATATCCTCACATGTGTTGTGTGATTGGAGTTCCTTATTCTACCCCTGCATGGATGTTGTTTTCTGGTGGTTGAATTTTGGACTTAGATCTGAACCAGTTTACATGATTTACTTGCATGTAGTGTGTTGGCGCATGTGCAGTTCATCACTTTGGTTAGGATCCCTCATCCTACTCTTGCATGGAAGTTGGTTTCCAGTAGTTAAGTTTTAGATTTAGAGTTGAGAAAATCAACATAAGTCTTCACACGTGTTTAGGGGTGCCTCCACTTATTTTGCCTTGGGTGTAATGCTTTGGTGTTGTGGGTCATGATGGGTGCATTTGTTGGTTGTTCCACTTCTTTTTTTTGTGGTAACTTTCATTGTCTTTATGACAACAATGTTACTGTGTTTGAGATGGTGCAGTCAGTTTGGTATGAGTGAGATATCTATGTATTTTGCTCTTCTCACATGTGCCCTGTTGTTCTCCGATTGGTGTTGGGAGTTTCTTCCTCCAGTTAGCTGAACTTAAGGTGAAAATAGTATGCTCCTCTTTCCTACTTCTGCATGAATGTCGGTTCCCAGCAGCTGAGTTTGGGCATATAGTTTACTTACCAATGGTATGATCCTCATCCTACCCATATATGGATCTTGGCTCCTGGTGGTTATGTTTTGGATACAGTTGACTTGCTGTGTATGGTCCATCTCACCCTAGCCACTCTACACTTTAGAGCACATCCCTTACTTTGCCCACATTCTGTTCATCAAGAGGGTTTAAATTATTATATATTGTAGTTAGGATCATTGTCAAATGTTTTCTCTCACATTGGAATATGCTCCTCACAATTTTCCACCTGAATCTGTAACACTTTTTCCATATCTGGGTGAAAAGCATACCTGTTGAAGTTATGTAACTTCACATGTATAATCTTCTTATTAGAGGGTTCCTTCATGAAGGTGTTATTCAGACTGTTTCGAAGTGTAATTCTACTTTCTCCCTTATACCAGACCCTTCAGCAGTTCATTGTGGAATTCTAGCAATTGTGGAATTGAGCAAAAGTAAGGTATTTAAATGTTGTAAGCTGTAATTTTCTTACATTGAAAATATAGTTCTACAGATACTAACTAAATAAGTACTTCTCACAATTCCCATCCTTCCTCTCAACAGTTTGCTGGTGCTAAGGTTTCTTCATAAATTCGAAGATAATTAGGTGTGTATGGGGCATGTCTGTTGGTGGAGGTTTGTTACAGGATAATTTACACATATAAATCAATTAATGTGAACCAAGGAGTATGTGGGAGCAAAAAGCATGTGGTGTGCAAAAAAATTTGCAAATAGAGAGCAGCACAGAACAAGAATGACTGCATATGGGAGTGGAAGTAAATACCTGTTAGAATTTTTTTTTTCAGAGTAGGAAAATTATAAGTCTTGTGTTGTGATAGTAGTTATATGGTTCACTGATGAATGTTGTTTAGATTGCCAGGGCCAGTCCTCGAAGTTTAGAGAGAGAACCAATCGTCACAGACCCTAGCCGAGTTTATACATACAGCTACCTGACTGCAGAACCAACACAGGGATATCTGCGCCGACCAATTCAACCTTATCCGCCCAAATCTCCTCAGTTTCACAGGCCTCCAGGTATTTTTGGTTAACTTCAATTGCATCAGTGGTCTCAAATAAAAACTTTCATTGACAACAATAATAAGTAATTTATGAATTTGAAGTATTTATTGATATTTTAATTTGACAAGTATATTTGTATAAATGTTTTTTGGTTAATTTATTAGTACATAACATTTATATAAAGCAGTTTATTGTAACACTATTTGTACCTTCTTCCTAATTTTATACTGTTTTACTGCCATACACTAAAACTAATCACAGAAAACAAAATATAAGCTATATACATAACTATTTTGCTTCAAATAAAACTTAATAAAATGTTGCTATAACTGTTTTATTTTTTGCTTTACTTGTTTTCTTGAGTTATAAAGTATATCCAAGAAAATTTAGCATTAGGTGTAAAGTATAGTTTTCATTATAATGTTAACTAAGTTGTGTTAGAAATATGGATACTCAGTGATGTCAAAAATGAAAAAACTAATTGTAAATTATATATATATATATATATATACACACACACACACACACACACATATATATATATATATATATATACACACACGTGTGTATGTGAGTACACATGTACTCTTCATTATTTTGATATTTCCATACAAGTGATACTTCCATTGAGTGGAAAATAACTGAATTTACTTGTGATTAAAATGCTTATTAAATATTGCAAACCAATGCTTACGTCTGAATGGTGTCGTGCATTGTTTTATGAAATGTTACGTCATTTCCTGTCCAGTTGTTAAATATTACTAGCATAGACCATGACTTTTTACATGTGTTTTCTCTGTTTATAGCATTTTTGTTTTGTAATATTTTTACTATAGTCATATCCTAACAATTTTGCTTGGCTTAAGCGGCAAAAGAAATAGCTAAGGTATTTGCATTATATTATTATTTATGGAACACAATATTTCCTGGTGGCAGGTTATAGAAACCCCTAATCAGTGAGAACATTTGAATTATATCAGTTCATATTCTTCACTTTTACAAAATATAGTTTAAATTGATTCTTCACATCCTGGTTTTCTTCCTTCTGTAATGATGCAGTTCATATTTAAGATGATCTTATGGAGTGAGGTTTTTTTTTTAACGTTATTACTAAAAGATATTTGTTTACTCTATGCCTACAGTAAATGAAAAAAACAGTTGGGTGTTTCTGCATAAGTCATTCAGTGGAGTAACTCTTGCAAATATCTCCAGGTGTGTCACTGCAGTTTAGATGCTGCTAGTTTATGTTGTTATCCACATATTGTAACAGTAAGAGAACTCTTTAATTTGCTGTATTTTAATTTCATTTTACAGAGGGTTCAGGACGACCACGAATTGGAAGTCGAGGACAGCAGTCAAAACAAGGTATTTATACATTCTGAGAAATCTTGCTTTTATTGAACATTCCTAATATAATTTTGTACAACCAGATAACAAGTATATACTTGCATGTAAAAAAAAGGAAAAGTTGCCAAATTTTCACAAATTTTTGACAAACTGAATGTTTCATCATCTCTTCTTTAGTATAGTTTGTTAAAAAAGCTTGTGTTTTGTGTTCATAATTGTGTATGTGTCAAAGCCTCGTTCTTTCTCGGGGTTTATTTAAAGCACGTTTAAACTTTTTATAAGCAAATATGCTTGATATAAAGTAGATTGTCCATGGAGGTTAATAACATTTGTAGATTAATTAACTCTTGTTATTGTCTTTAACTATTATAATTTTCTAATTAACTATCGTAGAGAGTAACTATCAAAGTGGTTTTAAATTTTAAAATGATGCTTTTGAAATTGTAAGGTGAATATTTCTGAAGCTGATAAAGCATGATTCATTTTAAGGTAATGAGTTTGATGGAGTGTTGCAAGTACGCCAATAATGATCTTTGTCATTACACACTTAACTGGTCTAATATGAGTTCCCAGTAACATAAGTGTTTAAAAGCATTTTAAATGTACTTTGTCTGTTGTAGGCAAACAGCAAAACCATTGTTCAACAGGTTGTCGTGATATTGTATGTTTCCTTATTGATAGCCATTTATGATTATGTATGGATAAATATATTTCATAGATTGTGTCATGTGTCACCTGGTGACACTGATATTATTCACAAAATGGCTGTCATGTAGGAAAGAGTCTATTATGTATTGCAAACTTTGGAAATGTGTAAATTATTAGTGCTGTGTGAGTACTGAATGTAGGTATGAAAACTACAGCACCACAGATAAATGGCACTCTCTTCGAGTTTAATGTGTCTTTCTCAATGAAACACTTAATTACTCGTATTGTGGTGATGGGATGGGTGAATTTTCTTTGTTTGTTTTTTTTTTGTGGTGTTTCCTGCAATGCTGTGTCTATGCAAATGAACTTCATTATTCATTTAAAAATGGAATATCATATTTTTACAAACTGCACTATACATAACATGGAAGATATGTTGAGATGGAACAGGAACATGACAGAATGTATAATGTGTTGTACGTGCTAAGGTGTAACAAGCACATAACAGAATGTGTAACATGTAGGATATACTGAGGTGTGACAGGATGTGTAACATGTATAATATGCATGTTAAGTTACCATAGTTAATGGTCATTGGACAACCTAGTATGTTTTTAAATAACAAACTTAATTTACAAATAGCCTGTATGTAGCAGACACTTGTTAAATAAATTCAATAATTTTTTTGGACACAAGGGCTTTATTTAGAGTTTAATGTTTGATTGAGTTAAGCTTGTATCTTGTATTTGTGGTTATTTATTTATTTTTTGTTCTTTCCATGTTACTTGGATTCCTGTGATTAACAGGAATGACAGCTCTTGGTAAGTAAATGAAAATGTTTTAATGTGTAAAAAAACACAATACAGAATCAGAACAAAAACTTTAAAATAACACTGGGGAACACTCATTTTGTTGCATTTAAAAAAAGACTTTTCTATAGTCAATTTGAGTGTCTTGATTTCAAATCTGAAGTCGGTTTTTGTCTGCAAGCTACAGATTTTATGCAATTTGACATTTTTATTTATTTTTTAATTTTTCGTTATTATAGGAAATTATAGGAATAGCTTATCAATTTGTTTGTGTATTTTATTCAGGTAGGAATTTGCGTTTGTAACTTTTGCATTTGTACACTTCATCTGAACAATCTCGTTTAATGCTCCAGCAGTAGTCAGCCATCATACTTTTGTCCCAGCACCCTTGGTAGCGTTCTTTCATGACCTTTAGATCATTCCATGATCTTGGAATCGTTCTCCTTGTTCGTCACTCACAGCCCCCAGGTTGTCAGGGAACTTATCAAGGTGGCTGTTCAAAAAATGAAGCTTGATGCTCATGTTGCACCCGAGATCACGCAAAGCGAGGAGCATTCTGTTCACAAGTTCATTGTAGTTCTCCGCCTTATTGTTTCCAAGGAAGTTCTGAACGACTGCCACAAAGGATAACCATGCTGCCTTTTCTAAAACGGTCATCGTAGCAACAAACTAATCACCACGAATGAGGGTTCGAATCTGTGGGCCATCAAACACGCCTGCTTTGATCTTCTCAAATGATAACCCTGGTAAAGCTGTGATGATGTGTTGGAAACATTCACCTTCGGTTTCCAGTGCCTTGACAAATTGCTTCATCAAACCTAATTTGATGTGAAGAGGAGGAAAGATGATCTTATCTCTGCTTACAATTGGGTCTTGTATGATATTTGGCATGCCTGCTTCAAGGGTGTCACAAATAGGCCAGTCCTTCTGGACCCAATGTCTGTCTTGTGCTCGGCTGTCCCACATACAGAGGAAACATGGAAACTTGGTGAAACCTTTCTGTTGTCCAAGAAGAAAGTTGACCATCTTTAAGTCTACACAAATGATCCAATTGTGCTCATGATATTTTAATAAGTCCATGACCATTCTCATATCATCATAGTCTTCCCACAAATGCACTGAGTGACCGACAGGTACTGCTCCATAAACATTCCCATTATGTAAAAGAACACACTTTAGACTGCGTTTTGAACTGTCTAAAAAGAGTCTCCATTCAGCAGGACTATAGTAAGGTACACCCAGTTCTTTGAGAAGCCCTTGGATGTCATGGCAGTAAACAAACTGTCTGTCTTCTGAAAAGAAGGTCACAAAAAGCTGGTCACGCTTTCTAAAATATGATACTTTAACAGAGTGATCAACAAGATTTCTGCCTTGTAATCTTGATGCCAAAAGCTCTGCTGCTTTCTTTGAAAGACCTAAATCTCGCACTAAATCATTCAGTTCAGCCTGGGGAAGAGGCTTGGGGACGGGGAAAGGTTCAGTGTCTGAAGAACAGTTCTCCAATTGTGTACACTTTTCTGACTGTCACTGTCACAACTGTCTTGTTCGCTTGTATCATGTACAATGTCTTTATCGTCCAATGAAGGCAAGCCTTTGAAAACTGGAACAGGAACTTCTTCAGAGTGCGGAGCAGGCCGAATAGCTGAGGGAATATTCGGATACGTAATCTTATGTTGGTTTTTCTTCCCAACACCCATTGTGTTTACCATGCAGAAATAACAGTCAGTTACATGGTTGGTGGGTTCGCGCCAAATCATTGGAACACCAAAAGGCAGACCATTGCGTTTTCCTTTGGTCCAGTCTCGAAGCATTTCTTCACAATTGTGGCACACAACATGAGGAGCCCATTGCTTGTCTTGATCACCAAGATGAACTTCAAAATATGCCTTGTAGTCACACTTGACGAACGAGGATATGTTACGTCTCTGACGATTGAGTGTGTAGCATCCACATATGTAGCAGAAGGCATCAGGCTTGTTTCTGCAATGATATCTATTTTTGGAAGCCATGTTTGATCTGAAACAAAAGAAGAATGATCAAAATATTAAAAGCTATCTATATATATGGACGTGAAAATGCTTATACATGGTTTACGCAAGTTCACATTTGTACAATTTCATTAACCTCAAATTGCATACAAACTAGAGCTTGTAGAGAAAAACTAATTTCAGATTTGAAATCAGCGCCTACAACTCCTTCAGAATCAGATAAAATATCCAATGCAACTCAAAGTTACTGAAAAAGTGTTCCCCAGTGTAATCATATCTTAAAGATTTTTTACAAAATCAGTTCATAATGTTTTAGGATAAAGTCTGTTTTACTGATTGTTTTAACAGTAAATTATAATTCTCATCTGATGTTACTATTAAGATATATAATCGGATGTTACTTTTGATAAAATTAAAACAACTTCAAGTATGTGTTCTTAACATTAATGCTTTAGTACAAGTCAAATTTAAAAGTAGTTAGTTTTTTTTATTACTTTCATCAAAACATAGAACAGGTTTTCAGTATAAAACTTAAGGCTGTGTTTTTATGAAATGTACCAATTTATTTAAAAATATTGTTGATAACAAATAACAATCATTGTTGAGTCGATTTCGATACAGATGTTGGGTACATGTTTGATTTTTATTGTGTTTTGATGTGCATATTTTGTAAAACTTAGCTGTGAAAATAATTGTAAAGGATGTGAGACTTGCACAATATGTAAAGTGGTAAGGAGAAAAACCTTAAAGTTAGAAAAAACTTATTATAATATTAATAAAAACTGAATAGAGATTTTTTTATTTGTGAAGACATGCTTGGTAATTTGTTTAAATAAATATGTATTTGTTAGTTATTTCTTTTGTGCGTGTGTGCATTTTTTTCTTTCATCCTTCTTTTCAAAATATCACTTACTTCTTTCCTCAAACAGTGGAGTCCATCCAAGCCAATGTTCCTCGACCCCGATCCCCCCACATGAACAATGAAGAGCCTATAGAATTGTCCCATTATCCTGGGGCTCAGCGACCCAATCCATCTGAAGTACCCAAGATTGAACGGGATGACTTTCCAGCACCACCCTTTCCATACACTGATCCAGGTCGATAATTTTTCTTTTATCTTGTATGTTCTATTATCTGCTTAAATTATTGGTTTAAGTATTTATTTAGATTTCAAGATTTGTAAGTTTCGGATAGGTACTAGGGAGAGATCATTTCTTAGACTTTTATATATGTAAAAACGGCTGGTTTGGGTTCAGAAAATGTCTTTGTAGATGAGCAAACCCAAACCAGCTGTTTTTACATATATATTTTTCTCTACAAGTGTGTTTTCTCTTCATCACTGATTGTTAGACTTTTAACTATCACTGTTTCGTTGTTTATTATTTCTGTTTGTTACCAATGTAGGCAAAAAACATCATTTTAAAAATTAGCTTATTTATTGAAGGTCATCACATTGAGTTTATAAGGAAACTTTCGAGTTTTTTGGAGGAGTTTTTATAAGTTAAGATATTTTATTGCCAACATAAAGAAAACTGGATTGGTCCAAGTGGTAAAATGATAAAAACAAAGTGCAGATTATGCAGTGAAAAGGGGAAATACAAATATTAAATTTATGACTGTGAAGCATGTCCAGAATTACCTAGAATTTGTTTGCATCCATGCTTCAAATTGTATCACAAAATATGCTAATGTATTCATCATATGGTGGTTTAACTGATTTTTTCTCTTTTGTATGAATAAGATGGCATTTTACAAATTTTATCCAAATAACTTTCTGGACGCAAGTATATCAGTACCACTTGACCTCCATAACCTTTGTATTGTGTTGATGATGCACATGTGCATCTTATATAAAAAAATCTTAAATTTCCTTTTTTGATTTAGTGTTGTTATTACAATTGTTTAATACACCCTGGTAACTCAGCAGTATGTCTGCAGGCTTACAATGCTAGGATCTGAATTTTAATACCTGTGGTGTGCAGACCATAAATAGCCCATTGTGAAGCTTTGTGGTCAGTTACAAACAAACAATTGTTTAAATTGAAAACACAATAATAACGCATTAAATCTCTTATCAGCACCTGCCGTAAATGATGTCAAGCATCACAGCAGTTGACGGGTTAATCAATTTTTAATTTTTGGCTTTACCTAGAACGACGAAGACGTTGGAGTGGAAGCTCCAAAGACATAGAAGTAGATGAAGATGAGGAATTAATGGATGAATTGGAACAGGGGGAAGAACCTGTATATGAAGATCCAAGGCTGAAGAAAGAAGAGGAAGAACTTTCCAAGATTGCTACTGGGATCGGCAAGGTAATACTTCATATATTTGGCAAATCTCTACTACATCAAAAAATTCAAGAGTGAAAATAAAGAAAAATGTAAAACTGTATGTTGAACACATCATATCTGTTACATCCAGTACCTTGGTAAATAACCTTTTTTAAAATATGATAAAAAAAAAAGAAGTGAATTTTCTACTAATAATTTTTGATATTATCATAAGTGAAATCATGCTTATTTCAGGTATTCTTGAAGACTGTAAAAGAAAGAGAAAAAATACGAGCTTGGAAAAAGACTCACATAGATCCTCGGAATGCCTCCCGCACTCCTTCAGCAAACCGAGAAGTAGCAATTAGGATGCGATATAACAATCCTGTTAATGCTTGTGAGTATTTGTTTATCACCTACTATCTTAGTGAAAATAAATACATTTTAATGAAGTTAAGTAAGCAAAATCACAAGGAAGGACAGCATTAAAAACAGCAAATCCAAACCTCTGACTAAAGAGTATAGAAGTGGAAATTAGGAGAGCGAAATGTGGGTGCTCAAGCCCACAATGTCCCACATCTATATCACTCTTCACTGCCTGCAGACAGTTTGTTATTATCAAAATCGAGCTGAAACAGAAAATGCTGCACTAATTAAAAGGATTCTTAATTCTATCAATATTAATTATATATATGTATATATGATTTTACCTAGTGGTAAACTGAGGTAAATTGTGGAGGGGCTTCCCAAAGTGCCATGAATATGAAGTATAGATGATAAATTATAATAATGTAAATACCAAGGTACATTTCAGAAAGGTGTGCTATTTTCAACTGCATTTTCAATGCAGTTTTCATTGGAAACTCATACTCTGATCAATAATTCATATGCTTCATAGTTTTCATCTATACACAATACGCTTGTACATGCATGCTATGTTTTACTTTTCAATAAAAGATATATGAAATTAATGGGTAAATACCTGTGAAACCTTTGGTTTATCAAGTGAAATCTCTGATGATCTGTTGTAACTTGAAATCAGTGTGGTTGTCTAATCTTCGTCAAAGCTCAAGATAGAATGGTATTACACAAGGAGTGTTAATACAGAGCATGAGTTTCAGTGCATTCAGAACGTTGCTATGGGACTCATGACACATACTTCCACCTTAATGAAGACGTTGAGTTCTACAGATCTATGTCTCTTTGATGTTAATTGTTAAGCAACAACAACGATTGTGTTTTCCATATTTTATGAATATATGTAGGTGACAATATTGGGGTGATGAGGGGGGCTTGGCTCATTGGGGGCTCAAGCCCCCCAAGCCTCACCTTAGCGCATCCACTGTCTATGCATCATCTTGTTTCATGTGTAATTTTATGTGCTCTAAGTTACTATTTTGATATGCTTTGAGCATCAAGTACTAGGAATCTTTTTCTCTCTTCTCAGCCCCTTCTCGTGATCTTGACCATCCACGACCCTGGGATGATGATACATTTGATCGAGGTTCTGGGTACAGGTCATCAGTTGGAAGGTCAATAGGAACAACACCTACCTATAATGGTAAGTATTGCAGAATAGTGCTGGCAGTATGTTAGACATTTGGTAGTAACATAATTACCACTGTTTGTATATTCAAATAGCCTACCAAGTTTATTGTTCAGTGTCATGAAAATTACTGTTTTCAGAAAATAACGTACTTTCTGAAGTTTTTAATAGATTTTCATGTTGTGAAAACGTTTCTTTTGGCTTTTTGATTGTTTCACTCAATGCTGTGAGTAAAATCATATTGTAATCACACTGCATTTGATTGGTGATGTCAGAAATGACAAATGCTGTTCCATTAACAAGCATTATTGACCAAAGAAATGTAATATGTTTCTCATTATTTAACTGGCATGATGAAACTCAGGGCAAAATACTGTACCAATGAAAACCGTGCCTATGTTGTGTATGATGTAATCACGAGTCACATGCACAGTACACACCCCCACAATATCACCTCGCCTTCAAATAGCAATAGCCTAACACATGAAAACAAAGTTAAAAGTTCATTAACTGATTTGGGATCAAAGATATCATAATAACTGATGGGGCAGGAAAGGGCAAGGAGAGACAACAGGTCAAATATGACCATTCAATACCCTTCAAAACAGGACAAATCATACACATTTCATAAAATATGTTGCTGTGATTTTATCAGGTAAACATGATGACTTTGCTTTAATTTTGCATAAAAGTGTGTCTTAGAAGGTAATTTTAAGGTTAAAATTCCAAAAATTTCCCTCTTCTTGGAAGCAGATTGATCATTTCCAGGACATTGCTCTCTGACACCACAGATAATTTCCATCCTACATCTTTTACTTCCCTTAATATTGGGAACAATTTAATGTAAATGAAATAAGTTGAAACAGTTTTATAAAATACTAACTTACACACACACACACACACACACACACACACACATCAAACTTACATTCTTAAATAATGCATCTTTCCAGGAATAATGACAGTATAAACAAAGTGTGATGGTTGGCACCATCGTTCAAGGTTACAGCTTTGCCCATAAATAATGTTTTTAACAAAACACATACAAGTATTAGTCCAACCAGACTAACAGTGTCTGAAAGGGAACATGTCAGTGCTTTAAAGGTGACATAGTAAAGAGCTAAGCATTTCTTTGTAATTTGACTTTAGTTGTTTTGTGACTTAGTAACAACTAAAATTCTCAAATATTGGTGGGTTTTGTTTGATAACAGTAACTGAAAATGAATAATTTTTTCTCGTAGTTGTGTCATCCTTACGTACGGTACCTAAACCAGGCTACGGACTCTCAACTAAGTGTTCGACTTTACCAGTTGGAGGGAGAGATTATGTGGTGAGACTCTTTAAGTGTCACTCCATGTTACTTTTTGAATATTTTCTGTTAAGAAAATAGCTTAGAAGTAAAAATCCACATAAAACTTGGCACAAAGCTCTGAAGTGTTTTGACAAATGATGTAATACTAGAACATTTTAAAAACCTTTTTTGTTTAAACCTGAAAATCAACAGTAGAAATTATTAGTTATCACATATCTATATGAATATAATAGCACTGTCTGTTGTCTGTGCATGTAACAAACTACATTTCAGGATATTAATGGATCTTCAGAATTGGCATGGAGGTTCATTAGGTCCATGTGGGGGAACATATAAAGTTTTGTGATTTTTTATTTGCATCTTTTATCATTTCTTAGCCCCCTATAAATGAGTCTTCACCAAATGTAGTATGATGATTCATTGGATCCATTTGGTGATTCATACAAATATTCAATTTTGCATTTTGAGGTTTTTATGGTTGGTTTTGCATCTTTTACCATTACTTCAGCCTTTGTCAATGGATCTACACCAAGTTTGGGATAAAGGTTTGTTGGGCCCATGGAGATAGAATACAAATTTTCACCTTTGCAGTTTTAATTGGTATTTTCTGTCACTACTTCATTTCCTGTTGAATCTTCACCAGATTTTGCATGAAGGTTTGTTGGGTCCATGTGAACATAATGTAAACTTGTAGTTTTGCATTTTATTTTGCAGTT
>NC_134831.1:75426895-75487337 GCF_004210375.1 Tachypleus tridentatus
TAGTTCAGAATACATTAACTGATTCAGGCGAGCTGATGTGTTGATTACCACCTCGGCCCATGTTTAAAATTGGACACTGGAAGTTAATACCCACCTGTGATTTCCTCATGTATTTTCTTGTGCACTGTAAAGTATCTAAAGTTCCAGACTTTTGCAACTACTACTTGTTCCCTTTGATAAACCAAACAAATGAATTTCAACTACAACCATATTTCAGTAATTGACACGTGTGGTATAAAGTAAAACAAACAATGACTCTGGGTATAGATTAAGAACAGTTAGACCTGTTAGTGCTTAAATCAGACAAAGTTGTACGTGAGTTATAACACTACAGGTGTATATACAATTATTTTTATTTTGTAACTTGCAGTACATCAGTTTGTATTTTAAGATATTTACAGCTGTGTGCTATGTATGTACTTGTAGTATGTCAATTGTTTTAAGATATTTACAGCTGTGTGCTATGTATGTACTTGTAGTATGTCAATTGTATTCTAATATTGTGTTGTAAAAGATTTTATTTATAAATTTTTAGCTTACCAAAATCAGTGAAACGTAGAATCAAGGCCCTAAAGAAATTACAGTTAGAATGTACAAGACTGGAAGCAAAGTTTTATGAAGAAGTACATACACTAGAGTACAAGTATGCAGATTTATATATGCCCTTTTTTGAAAAAGTAAGTACATTTTAATTCTGTGTGATAAATTTTTGTGCATGTGTCATAACTCTTTTTAAATTGCTGGTTACACCAACTTGTTAAAATGGTGTGAAATTAATTCTTGGTTTTGAGGTTTGCACTAAGGTAGTATTTTTTTTGCTCCACCTTTTGGAGAACTTGGAGGTTTCCTGAAAACCCCTTGTACTAAAATGTTGGCCTCAACAACTTGTAAATGGTTTCAAAAGAATTTCTGTCTTAAAGCTTTAATGTGAGAGGTAAAATTTTCCATGCAACCCCTTATGGGACCTGGGCATTTTATTAAAATTTTTTATGGAAATTTTCTGAAAGAGAATCCTAGGTTTTGGCATTAATCTTTTTGAAGTGGTAATGAATAATGTTACAAGCCACCAAATGACCATTGTGTACATTTAACTAACAAATATTATGAGGGACCCCCACTTCTTAAGCTATTGGTTTGATGGACTAGAGTAGGTAGCCAAACATTCTTCCTACTGCCATCTAATCTAGTAATGCATGTTGTTATAAGCAACATTTAAATAACTGCTTCCTTTTGTTATAATTGTGCACATGAAAAATAGCAAGCAACTAAGTTTATTACAGATAATTCCTATCAAAATTAAATAGTGGCTGTATATTAGAGCTTTTATTTTGTTAAAATGGAAGTTTCAGTAAGATTTCTTCATAGGATAATTATTCAGGAATGTTTCCACTGTCTTTTGACCAGTTTTTCTTTTTTTTGAAAAAATTCAATTGTTTTTATTTCTGTGATATGTTCTAATTTAAAGCGTAGAAAGTAGGTGAAACTAGAAATATCAAAATTTTGCCACATGTTTTCTATTTATTATACATAATAAAAAATTGAAAGGGTGTTCCAAGTGTAGAGTGAGTGTATGTGAACACAATGTGATATTCAGAAACACATCAAGAAATGAGGATGAGATTTTTTAGAAAATAACTAAAAACAAACAACAATAGAAAAGAACAAAGGTTCTTTTGTTCAAGTAGAAGTGAAGGTCATTGTGTGTACTTTATCCATTTATTTCTCTTGCAGATACTTTTGTTTGCACAAGAAATATTCTAATTTATAATGAATTTCAAAACAAAAATACCAAAAGACCTCCATAGAAATAGATGAACTTCGACAGCCAGCTCAGAAAGCTGTATCAGAATTAGTTTGAGTCTTGTGCTGGCTTTTGGCCATCTAGACCCAAGTGTAAACATTACAAAGAAAAGTGAAAAATGATGTGAAACTTTATCACATTTAGAGGTTTTATCCGGATAAAATTGTAATTTTGTGTATCGTCGAATGTTTTATTGTCGGTTTTATGTGTTAAACTTTCATTTGGTTCTTATGGCACAAGCTCTTTTAACTTCAGTTTGATATTTGATGAATAGATTGTTAGGAATATTCTACAGTTTCTAACAACTATTTAATAAAGTCCTTGTCAACAGTGCTCATGTTTTTGATGTTTTTTCAGCTTTACCATTTGTTTATCATTTTGTGTTTCTATGGTAACATGTTAGTCCTTTAGTAAAACTACATTCCTATTTTTATAACTGTTGTTCTTGATGTATGATGTAAAGTATATGGTTTGTTATTTACTGTACAAACCAAATTTTAATTGGTAACAAACTAGACACATTTTTACTTTTTGTACTCTGCAATATTTGATACAAAGATTAAGGTATTGGCTTAAATACAAATATTTCTGATGGATTGTTAAGAGTGAAGGTTTTGTGGAAGATCAGTTTGGTGGAATTGGTTGTAGCTAAGTCAGAATTCCAAATGAAATGTGTTCAGTGCATTGATAAGATTTTAAAATTCTACTGTTAATACAACAGAATTAATTAGAGACTTGCAGGATATTTAGTAGGAAAATTATTATTTCTTCTATACAACAAGGTCAGTGATTATCATTGTTGATTGAGAGAGTAATTGGGTCACAAACACATAGATAACAAAACCCTTTATTTTTAAAGAAAATATCCCATACAAAATGTGCAAAATTGTATTTTGTTAAAGTGACTTGTTACTTAATATTTGTAATAAAATAGGATAAAGTGCCTCATTATTAATAACTTCTTATCAAAGCAAGCTAGCTCCTAAGTCGTAACTAAACATTAATCCAACAGTTAGTGTTGCTAATTTAATATACCACTGTCCCTGGAAGTATACAGAATTGTAGAATAATAACTTATAATGATCAGGTTGCTTTGATTTGTTACTGGGATACTCTCATTTTAACAGTGGTTTACCATAATTTCAATGTCTCGTGAAGTTCAACCAGCTTAGGAGATTTGTTAGTTATGTATCCAAATATTGAAGTAACATTACAAAATTATGATAAATAATGGATGAATAAAAATATATTTTTGATGTTACAGCCTAAAAATATGTAAACATTAGGTGTTTGTTCTGGTGTGTCATTACTGATTCTCTTTCATGTAAAATCATGATGCCATCATCTACAAAAAAATTGAATAATCCACTTAGTGAAATCCCACTAAGTGGCTTCAGAAGTGCACCTTATAGAGTAGCTTAGCATCTGAAATGAATCTCTAGAGCACCTGTTACTAATGTAACACAGAGTTAGGTAGGTGAATGGTACAGATGCTCGGACGGACATTAACAGCAGAAAAGTAACACCTAAGAAAACATTAAGTGAATAAACATTCTGCAATACATTGTAAAAATATTATTACTTTAAATAAAATAACCAAGATAATTGTAATACATAGAAAAATAAGTTGAGCATAATATGAACTGTTTCTAACGCTACTAATCTAACTTTATCTTCTAAACACGTGATCAACATACACAGCCAGCAGCAGAAACAACTAGTTATGGTCATTAGAAACTAGTCAAAACATATAGATCATATTAATGCAGAAGAAAGATCACAGTAATGTTTAAGTAGCAAATTAAGTGATATAAAAATATATATTACAAACGTAGTACTAAGTATAGTAAGAGAATGAAGTACCTGGAAATCAGAGTGATGGTAACTGCCAAACTAAAGTATGTGATATTTTACAAAATTATTAATGCTGCTATCATGTCCTTAATTGTGAAAATCACCTTGAAACTGAATAAATCTTGCATTTAAAATGTAGTAGGAGAAATCTCTTTTGTACATTTAGAAAAGTTTGAGATTTGTCCATAAAAACTTGTAACATTGAACAAGTTATATTGTATCTAATGAGTTAATACTAGCTAGATATTCAGTAACATTACAGCATTTTTCCCAGATGAGTGTTAACATATTTCATAACTTGCAGACAGGTCATTCTAGGGCTTCTCAGTTCATGTCACAGGTTTCCTTGGAAACATTCAAGCAAAACTTTGTTTTAATTTGTTTAGCCATGCGGTATAGCTTTAGGATTTTACATGACTGAATAAATCAAAATGATAGAACTCTATTGCATTTCCCTATGACTATCAGTTTTAAAATGTGTATCTTTTCATCCAAAAGTTTTTGTATCAGTAACATTAAACCACATTTTGTTTTACATAAATTTCTCAATTATTCTTTATAAAAACAAAGTTGTTAGCATTTTTTCAGTGAGTGATTATGCATCTGTTACAAGTATGCTTTTGTTATCATTGTGACAAGATAGCTAGTCAGTGGACAAGAATCCCATTTGTTTGCCGTAAAAACATGTTACCTTATGGTTTATAACAGGAAATGTGTATGTATGTGTGGAGAGATTACTTTTTATTTCACTACATTTTTAACAGTTTTCCTGAAATTGTTTTTTACAGCGAAATGAAATTATTAATGGAAAAGTTGAACCAACAGATGAAGACTGTGATTTTCCTTCTGACTCTGAAAAAGATGATGATGAAGTAATAGTAAGTATCCTTGTTTTCATAAGAAATAATGTAGTGGCTTGTTGTTAGTGAACAAAAGAAAACCTCAATTCTTTATTATGGTTGATAGCTTGTTAATTCTGTTGTTTTCATGGTTATTCAGTTTTTCTTGTATCATTTCCATTGCTAACTCAGTTGAGTACATTTAACTCATTTCATTATTTGTTAGAATGGATTTCTGGTATTTGGTTACTTTATAGGAGTTAAAGAAAATGTTTTGATTATGGTAGTGGATAGAATGGAAGATACAAATATTGTTACTTCAAATTCATATGAGGTTTAAATATTGAAATCCATAGATACTTTAATTCTCAATGTACAAGTGATTTTGTATTTTTCTGTTGTTCCCTTCTCCCAAAAATTTTTAATATGATTAAAAGAAATCATAATATTATTTTCTAGTAAAATTAAACACTTGCTATATTAAATTTTAATCATATTATTGTACAAAATTACAAGCAACATTTCCAAATGAAAAATATTTTAGTCAAAATTATTTGGTTGTTAATTTCTATATATGGTTGAGTCATTCATCACAGAATGTCTTATAGATATGTTTTGTATAATTTTCTCTGAATGAACTCAAAAGAAGACTAAAGTAGAATCTAAGGAAAATAAAGATAATGAAAACAAAGAACCAACTGAAACTCAGAATGGTAAGAATTTTTCTATGTTCAGTGTGCTGTGTAAACATCTCTAGTTCATAAATATGTATGAAAGAAAGCTTTAAAAATAATCTCTATAAATTATTTTGATTTGTTTATGCCTTTAATTTTTGTGACAAGTCTTCAAAATACAGTATCTGTATAGAAGGTGACACATGATTTTTGATTTGTGCTTTAAATTTATGTTTAAAAAATATGCATACTATAAAAATTCATGACAAAGAACACAAGGCAGAAGTTTCAGCAAATTCTAAATAAAAGAAAAATAGACCAAAGGTGTGTCAGTGAAAGTATCCTTGGACTCCTGATTCCACTTATCCAAAAGCAAGGGATGTCTAGATCTAGATAAAATTACTTCTTGTTTCTAGTTCATGATAATTTCTTGTCTTTTACAAATGCAAATGTGTTATTTTTTATTGAATATGGTATTTTGAAATTATCTACAAACCTTATTTCAGATGATACTAGGGGTATCCCAGAATTCTGGCTGACGACATTTAAAAATGTTGAAATGATATCAGAAAGGATTCAGGTACGTATAGTTACCATGTCAGCATTTTTTTCTTGCATTTTCTAGTGATAAGTATCATCTATCTGTATTCTTACATTCAGTTTCAAAACACCTGTAAACTTTCACAATTTCCAAAAATATCTTAACAATGTAAACTGAACTACAACTAATTTTAACTTCAATTCAAACTCTGTTTATATTTTCTTATTTCAGGTTATATTAGTGTTATGTAGCTTGTTCTCTACAGTTTTCATTATTCTTTTTTTGCCTTTACTGTGGGGTGTTGAAGTTCTAATTGCAGTTTGAATACAAATAGCTCTTAGTTGAAATACAACAATGTTTTAATAATCCTGGTTGAAGTATCAGTTGTGATTGAAATTTTCAGTGTCAAATGTCATTAGAAGAAGTAGGGACAATGGCAAACAGTTATTTTATGTTTTAGGAAAAATTGCCTAAAAGATTATGCAGAATCATCAGACAACATAAGACTGAACTGAAATATCAGAACAGAGGTGTACTTTATTCTCTTGGTGTGTATTTTAAATGAATGGCTTATGCTTAATTAGTTCAATTTGTTTACATAATGCATATTCCAAGTGTGAGTTAGTATTAAATCTTGTTTGGTGGACCAGCTATTGAATATAAAGAAGCTACTGAAAAGACTGAATGTGAAATGAATTAATAATGTTATTATTATAAAAAAAAAAAAAGAGGGGGGGGGGTTCCTCATGCACACATACATGTGCATGTCTTCTTTCTTTGAAACATTTATTGCACTTTTCACACTAAAACCTTTCTTTCTCTTTTCTAACATCATGAACGTTGTTGTTTTTTTATTATATTCAATAGATTTTTCTTAGTTCCAAAAGATTAAGATAAGCTTACTGGAGTAAGTTTGGGGTGGATGGTGTAATAATTTTCAAGATGTATATACATGTATACAAAAAGTAAAAATGAACTAATCATGAACTTGATATAGAAATTAAAGCTTCACATGACAAAGCTTTCATTTATATATGTAATTTATAATATATTTGACTGACCTCACTGGGAGAAAATTGTACCTACTTTGCTGAAACATCACATTAACCTAATGACCATACATGCAACTCTGGTTTGATTTGTGGAATGTGTTTAAGGCAATATTATAGAATGGGGTATTGAGGTGGACAAACACTTCGCTTTGATACATTCTTTAACAGTTGGCTAAATTAAAAACATTTCTAGATTTTGACCTATAGAGTTTTAGACATTATTAAGTAGCCTGGTGGGTGGTGTTATGTTTTTTTATTGTGTGTATTTCACCTGTTGGTTTGATAACATTGAAATTGGACAGTAATTTCTTCTCTTTCAAAGTCATATGTCTATGTTTAGCCATTTTATGTTCACTTCAATAATAATTAGTCTTGATGGCATATTTATATTTGAAATCTGTGTTCTAAATTTAGGGATTTTCTGGATACTATAGCTGGTGTATTTTGAAACGAATATCCCTCAAATAAGTTTCAAGAAATAAACAAAACAAAAGGTATAGAAAATGTGTGAAAAAAATTAAGGAACAATATCACATATGTGATCAAAACTCTGGATCATGAATCACTATGGAAAATGGGGATATTTTGTGTTAGTGTAATAAAAATTAATGAAAATACTTAGGCAAAAATAAAATAATTTGCAGGTTGAAGTACAGATAAGCTCTGCACATTCTGACAATGGTTTACTGTTACAGCTCCGAACTTCCTCATACTGATGATTGTGCTTTATTGCATTTACTCTCATGAACAGTATCTGAAAATATTTTACTGTTGGTATACTAGAGCCTTTACTGTTGTGTAAGCTCAAAGGGTTACTGACTGTATTATTTTGCAAAATTCCTAGCTTATGTGAAATTACATCACATGGTAAATTTACTTTACAGTGTTTGGTTAGATGCAAGTTTTCTTCACTTGTCACCAAACTGTGAGACAAAATCCAATATAATGTTAACTTATATAAATCATCTACCAACTCAGTAATGATAATAAATATGTTTGTTATTGATGACAGTAACTGTCAGAAATAGGTGTCTGTGATGTTGCTAGTTAGGGGAGTAGTAACTTGTTTCATTTACTCTGCTTTGATTAGTCATATAAAGTTATCTTTAAATAACGGTAACGTATATTCATTATTTCTTGTGTGATTTATAAAGTATGTAGGAGGGAAATGGAAGAGTGTAGAATCACTTAAGGTTATAACTAGTGTGGATTTTAACTAGTGTATACATGTATGAGTGAGCGTATAAAAACATGATTTAATTATTGTAATATAAAAGTGCACTTCTATGACTTTCTCTGACTTTTTCAAAAAGCAAAAGTATTTAAATTTGCTTGTTAAAAGATATATATCGATAGCAGTAGCAAATTGCTAGAAGTACTAAAGTTCAACTCAGATTATTGAATAGTACCAGTTTAGAAGAAATATCCTAACAACTGTTGCAGTTTGTACTGCTAGTAGTTAAATATTATAGATGTTAGCAGATAATATTCACTAGCTTTGGTTTTAAATACAAATAAAAGTAAAGATTTTTATTTACTTTGTGCAGGAACATGATGAGCCTATCCTGAAAGACCTTACAGATGTTAAAGTGAAACTATTAGAATCTAATCCAATGGTAAGTTACATTTTTCTTCTAATTTTCTTTTGAAATCTATAGTGTTCTATTTTCTGTGAAATTGTTTAGTTAATTCTTTCCTGCATACCTCTGAACCTCAAACCAAAACTATTTACACAAATAAACATGTCAATTTAATTCACAAGTCTTTGGTCAAATGCACAGTAACACATTTAGATCAATGCAACAATATTATTACATTGCTTTTGTCTGTGGTAGGAACACAGTAAAGTTTAGCCAATAGCTCTAGGAAGAATATAGTATATAGTATGAAATTACTAAAAAAACTTCAAATATATTAATTTGTGGCAATATTAATGTAAACTATAATTTCTTTATGAACATGAGTTTTCTACATATTACACTGGAAAATACTGATAGCTAAATGTTCAAACCATAAATGTACGGATGTATGAAGAGCCTAGATGCAAAATATGGTATATTCTATCACTGAGAAAATTGAGTGATCAATAACAGTTTTTTTCTTCATGAGTATACATCATTTTGAGTAAAATGTCTTAGGGATATAAATCACTTTGTCCAATAAATTCTCAGGAAAGACTAGATTTTTGTAACATTTTGGGCAAGAAGTGTCTTTTCAAAAATTCCACACCATTGAAGGTTGTTGTAGATAACTAAATTTGTAGTAATTGCTAGGTTTTTTGTATCCTCACAAAAAAGTACTTCAATATTGCAAAAACTCTTAAAAAAAACATACTTGTTTCATGTTTCACTAGTCTTTTTTTAATGTGATTTTTTAGTTTAATTCATTATTTAATACTATTATATTATGCATGTTTTAATTAAAAATATCTTTTTTTTTAACAATTGGAGTGTTTTTATTTGTGAATTATTTTCTGAACAGGTTAGAAGAGAACTAACTACATGTCATATCTTACCCCTAAGTAGGAGATAAATGAGGGACATTGTGAGCTTGAGCTCCCACATTTCACTCTCTTAATATCTATTTCTTTTGGTTATTTTAGTATTTATTTTTCTGAATTTCTTCACACAAGGATGGCAAGCAGAGGTAAAGACTGATATACAATGTGTCCCCTACTTCTGCAGTAATTTCCAAAACTTAGGGTAGATTTTATATCCCACATTGTAGCCTGCACCTTGGGTATCCTTTTGACCTGTGTGCCATTTTTAATTTTCTAGAGGGCTTGTTTTTGTTTATTATATTGTGTATGTGTTCATGTTTTTCTCTCTCGTATAAGTAACTGTAGTGATATTTTCCATTCACAGGGCTTTATATTAGAGTTCCATTTTAAGCCAAATGAATATTTTAGTAATACATTACTAACCAAGGAGTATGAAATGCGATGTGTACCAGATGAAGATGATCCTTTTGGATTTGAAGGACCTGAAATTTTTAAGTGTAAAGGGTAAGGAGTTATCTTGCAGCATCCATGTAGAGAAATAAGTATTCAGAGGTTTCAAGAACTATATGTAGATAACTGTTATCATGCATAACCCTTGTGTAAGTTTTTGTGATAGTTTTTTGTTTATATCTAAACTCCACATTTAATAGTTGTGTGTTATATCTTTCTATCATTCTGAAATACTTAACTGACATTTCAGAACTAAAGTTAATGGACTAACCTTAAGTAAAGGTTTTTTGTAGTTTTTGTGAATGTATTAGTGTAACCTGACATTCATCATAGCTTTAAATTTGGTTAAACAAGATGTTTATGAGAGATAAGAAAGTACTACATATTTCAGTCTTTTACAGTATGTCAATATTACAAACAAACAAAAAAGTTTTAAAATCTTAATTCAGAACATGTTCAATCTGGTTAAGTTCATGTGTTAAAGCCAGACCCCACATGCTATACCTTCTGTTGCAAAGTCTTATTGTTTTATGACTTACTTTACCTTGTGTATGTGAGACTATGACATGGAGCAGATATACTGTTGCATTCTCATAACCATTTTTTATTAATCAGCTGAAGAGAGAACTTTAACTGTATATGTAGTTTTGACATTTCCAAATGCATCCAATACAGGCTTGAGATAGCCAAAGCTTATTTTAGTGTGTTTTTTTTTCCCCCTGGTAACTGCTAATTGTTTATAGTCTGTTTCCATTAATGTTCAAATTTATTGTCTTTTAAATACAATTTCAACTACTCTTTTAAGTGGTTTGCAGCACTTTGGCTCTACACTTTTTGAATTCACTGAAATGATTGTTATTTGACCTAGACCATCCAGAACAACTGATGTTATCAGTTGTTCATGTGTGAGTCAACTAAGCTTAAAGAAAATGGTGAAAAGTAATTAATAATTGTCCTTGGTTCTACTGAGACACTTGGCCTCTATAACTATGCAAGAAGAATGATATAGATAGTAGAAAGTTATGTTATGTATAGCTCCATCTGTCAAAGAAGCCAGGTAGCCATTGGGAATTTGTGAACCTAGGATCGAACAATACCACATTTGCTGTTTAATTGGATGATCCAACTATATATGCCACCAGGTACCTGAATCCTAACTAACTGCCCCTCGATGTGGATTCCTGTACATGGTGAAGGGACCTCCCAGGGAAGGTTCTGCTCTTTCAGGTTACCTGCTCTGGAATCTAAACATCCACCCATGTGTTTGCCATGCATGGCGACCCATGAAGGGGAGGAGAGGATCCTGGTAGTTGAGGGGTCCAACCCTAACACACCACTTTGGCTTTGAATTCCTGTAGACGGCCAGCCTTTGGGTGGCCCCCCTGATCAGTCGGCTGGTCCATTTGGGCTAGAGTCAACCAAGTACCAGTGTTGGAAGTTCTCAATGAGTGTTGTGGATATTGTGTCTGATGCTGGTGTTTGGGTACAGTGCTCATGAAATCCTAACGTTGCTGCAGTGTCCTTGCTTGACATTGCAGTGCGTCCCCTCGTAGGGCTCCTTGGTGGGTGGAGTCAGTGGGCACTGAAATTTTCCTTTTCTCCTATGGATCTTTCTAATAAATATTTAAATAAATTAGTGAAAAAACAGTCATTAGGTAAACAACCACGTCTTGAAGACTCTCAGCAATCTTCAACATATGTACCACCAGTTGTACCTCATTTTCTTATCGTACATTCTCTTTCAGATAAACCTTTAGTTTAGGGCAAATGTCCCCCTTTTTTATTCAGAAGGGACTGGAGGGACTTGCTGGCTCTCCAAAGTCAGTAAAGAAGCTTCGATTTGGAGACATATTGGTTGAAACATCCACATCCAAACACAGTGAACTCTTGAATTCAAAGGCAATTGGGGATATACCTATTGAGGTTACACCTCATGCTACTTTGAATTCATCATGAGGAGTTATTGTTAAGAGGAATTTGAAGAACATCCCCGAGTCAGATTCTTGCTGGTTTCTCCACGCAGGAATGCAGTGACGCGCATCTCCACTCGCAAAGATGGAGTTACACTGCTGACAAATATCCTCATTTTAACATTTACATCACCACATGCACCTGTCACCATCAAGGCAAGTTATCTTACTTGCAGGGTATGGCTGTACCTTCCAAACCCTCTCCAATGTTTCCAGTGTCAGAGGTTCGGTCACTCAAAGACGTCATGTCGTAGTTCCTTGACATGTGCTTGTTGTGGTGCCAAGGACCACAATATCTATGAGGGTGAAACAGACCCACGTTGTGTCAATTGGAATGGTTCTCACATTTCCTACTTTTGTTCTTGCCCTAAATATGGGTGGAGGAAAAGAAGGTGCAAAGTTTGAAAAGGACTCATAACGTTACTTATCCTGAGGCTCAAAAATTGCTGTCCACCACTACATCTTGGACATATGCTGCTTCACTTCGTTCCACAACTACGGTGGGAGTGCAGACAGATCTCTCTATGCCTCTAAGATAATCGTTTTCAAGACAAATGAAAAGCCTTTTGACCTCCATGGTTAAAAAGGTTGATGAATTAACTTCTACACCCATCTCTGTTCCTCCCATACGTTCCAACAAACCCCAAGATCCACATCCTTTGGTTCCAGGTACAGACATTTCTTTGGATACATCTTTTTCTCTCACCCCAAGATGCAAAAAAGTCAATCATTTGCATCCTCAGTCACTGGAATCCCCTTCCAACAACAAAGACCTACCCAATCGACCCAGGGCAGGATCCATGGAGGTTGATGGACCTCCCCCGAATAAGGACAGTAAGGAAAAAAGACGTGGTCGTAAACAGAAGGGTTCTCCAGCCAATTTGGCAACACGTCATTAAAAATTGCAACCTTGATACAATGGAACTGTCGAGGTTTACGAACTAATCTGGATGACATCAAAACACTGATTGCTTCCTACCATCTTGTATGTCTTTCCTTACAGGAAACATTTCTAAAACCTGCCGATACAGTCACTTTTTTGGTAGTTTTCTCTGTACAGAAATGACAGGCTGTGTAATGGATGAGTACATGGAGGGGTGGCACTGTTGGTTGATCAGCATGCGCCCACCATGTCTTTGTCACTCAACACATCATGTTTTCTTGGGTCATACCATCACTGTTTTTTCTCTCTACCTTTCACCTGGAGAGACATTTGATTAATCAGACCTTGATGCTCTCTTTGAACAGTTGCCATCTCCCTTTCCAATCCTGGTGGACTTTAATGGACATCATCCCCTCTGGGGAAGTGATGTTATTAATAGGAGGGGTCACTCTGTAAATCGTGTGCTCTCTGATCACAATCTTTCTCTTTTTAATACTGGTTCTTCCACTTATTTTCATGCACCTAGTCAGTCCTTTACTGCTATTGAACTCTCAGTTTACTCCCCTTCATTATTCTCCCATTTTTCATAGATGGTTGACAATAATCCACGAGGCAGTGATCATTTTCCTATACTTTTAAAAGAAACTGGCCATAGTCGATGCCTCCCAACCCCCGTGCCCTGGTGGAAGCTGGATCAGGCAGACTGGTCCACTTTCACTGCTCTCGTGGAACTTGATCCTGCCATTGTGATTCAGCCATCAATAGATGACTGTGTGACAGCAGTAACTGACTGTATTATACAAGCAGCTGCTCAGTGTATTTCTAAAACCTCGACATGTTTTCCACTATATCCTTGTCCTTGGTGGAACCCTGCCTGCCACCTGTCTGGGATACTTTCCATAGATATCCCACACATTCAAACCACATCACTACCCACATGCTAGGTGGGTAAGATGTCAAACCAGAAGAAATCTTGGATTAAGTTCACAACTGGCATATCTTCTACCACCAGTTCCAAAGTCATATAGGACAGGGTTCGAAAGGTCAGTGGGCAATTTAATTTTTTCCCTCTTGATCTTGCTCTCTGATGGCCAGGAAGTAGCTGATACCCGGAGCATTGCCGATACTCTAGGTGAGAGCTTTTGCTGGGTATCTAGCACTTCTACATGTTCCTCCACCTTCTTGGCCATCAAGACTCGAGCAGAGCGATCACCTCTTTCCTTTCGAACTGATTGTCTCTATGACTGTAATCGTCCCTTTACCCTGGTGGAACTGAAACTGGTTCTTTATCGGTCTGGCAATACATTTGTTGGACCATTGATGTACACTATAACATGCTGTGCCATCTATCTTCTGCTTCTCTTGATATTCTTCTAATTGTTTTTAACCGGATCTGGCAGGAGAATATTTTTCCAAATGCCTGGCACCAAGCTATTAACTTACCTTTCCCTAAGCCTGGGAAAGATCCCAAGATTCCTTCAAACTTACCATCCTTACTACAGCTTTGACGAGCTGTCTCTGTAAGACCTTAGAGAGGATGGTTAATGCTCGTCTTGTTTGGTTCCTTGACTCAAACAACCTCCTTTCGCCCACCCAATGTGGGTTTTGAAAACAGATGACAACTTGAAACGTCAATCAGAGAAGCCTTTCTCAAATGACAACATCTTGTATCAATATTCTTTGACATTGAGAAGGATTATGACATAGCATGGAGGAGTGGCATTTTGCAAGACCTTCATATATATATATATATGGGTTACATGGCCATTTACCCATTTTTATTAAAATGTTTTAATGAACAGGAGATTCCAAGTTTGTGTGGAATCAAACATCCTTCATGTCCTCTCTTCCACCATGTGGGGAGTGGATCGATGTTCTATGCTAAAGATGTATTGTGCTCTTATTCGATCGAAACTCAACTATAGATCACTGGTCTATGGCTCTGCCAGAACCTAGGCCTTAAAGATGCTGGACTCCATTCATCATCAAGGACTTCAGCTCTGCGCTGAGCCTTTCTGCATTGCCCCAGTTCAGAGCTTATACACAAAGTCTTGTGAACCTTCTTTGCACCTCCGCCATTTGCAACTGTCTTTCCTACATGCTTCAAAACTTCATTTCTTACTAAAGCATCCCACCTGGGATTGTGTTTTCCTTCCTTGGTAGGCCATACTTTTTCAGAACAGACGATCTGCCATTGCTCATATCCAGGTGCAGTTGGATGAATTGGGCCTGTCCTTGGGTGACACTGCTGTATCCATTGGTCAGCCCATCCCACCATGGCTTCTTACAATCCCCAGATGTGACCTATCTTTAAGTCAACTAAGAAAAGCAGACACTTGTGATTGGAAATATACTGTCTGTTATTTGGTGAACATCTTTCAAACCAGTCTTCCATTCCTATCTATGCAGATGGTTCAAAGTCAGGTGACTGTGTGAGCTCTGCCGTGGTTTTTTGTGGTTCAGTGGTTGCATGCAGAAACCCATCTACAGCTTTTGTGTTCACTGGTGAACTGTATGCCATTTCTCTTGCCCTGGATCAAAAGAAAGCTCAACAGTACTCAAATTACTCTATTTATACTGATTCGCTTATTTCTCTACTGGCCCTGGAATCTCTTCACATTTTTTCACACTTTGTTCTTGTTGATATTCAAAACCAACTGACCCCTTTCTCTTTAACATCTACTTCTATCCAGTTTTTCTGGATACTGGGCCATATTGGTATTCATGAGAACAAGCTCACCAACACCACAGCTACATCTGTCTGCTCTGGCACTATCACTGCTGTGCCTGATCCACACATGGATTATGGTCCTATGTTCAAAGCTCGGCTCTATGCCAGTTGGCAGTCGACTTGGAATGAGCAACGGCAAAACTAGCTATTCCAAATAAAACCCTCTGCTGGACTTTGGCTGCCTTGCTTCCATGAGGATTGGAAAGAGGAAGTTATTCTAACTAGTCTATACATTGGTCACAGTTTCTTAACTCATCGTTTTCTTTTATGTAGGACTGATGCACCAATGTGTGGTCTGTGTAACACTCAGGTCACAATAAGCCACATTTTACTGTCTTGCCATCATTATGACTCTCAACAATGGCACTATTTTAAACATGTTCTGTCCCAAGGTTTATCCGTAACATTAGACAGTGTTTATTGGCAATGGTGATACTGTCCACCTTAGAAATGTTTTTAGTTTTTTAAAGGCCATTAATCTTTTTAATTTATACATTATACCTTTTTTAATGTGATTCTTTTTTTAAAAATCAAAGTACATCTAATTCGATTTGAAATTAGAAAATATCTATAACGTCAAAGAATGCGAAACCAGGACTGGAAGGGCTAACTTCAGGTGATTAATGCTGCTGTTTGAACTACCTGTTAGTCATCCTGGCAAGATAATTAAAATTTTGCTACAAGTCTTTTAAAACTTTTATTACTTTACACTGTGAAAATGGCTATAACATCAAATAACTCAAAACCAGGCCTGAAAAGACCAACTTCACGTGACTAACTGTGGTTTTTGAACTTACCTGTCAATTTTCCTGGTGCGTTGTGATAATTACAATTATGTTACAGCAAGTCCTTTACAACTTGCATTACTGTAGTTTTTCTCTTGCCACTGTAGACTAGATGTAAAAATTGGTTTAATGCTATTTATGTTTTTTTTAATTAAGAAATTAAACTTTGTTTTGTTTTACCTTAATTTCCTTTTATGAATTTTACTTTTAATTTTAACTTTTTACCAGATGTTTATCACAGATAGCCCAGTTGCTTTGCACCATAAAACACCAACCAACCACAAAGATACACATGCAATTCAAATTACATGTGCTATTTGTTACATGTATAAAAGGCCATAGTCATTCATGTTTCAGTTTGAAACATTGGAGGAAATTGGAAACATGTTATTCATGAACATGCATTGAACAGCCTTGTAGTAGATCTGTGATTTGGTGTGATTTTTCATGAAGTAAGCTAAGAAGATGTCAGCTAAACAAATGTAAAAAAAGTAAATTTTAAAAATTTCAATATTACTAGAAATTTAAAGTTATTGGGTAGAAAACCTTAGAAAGGGGAACATACCTGATGTTTATTCACTGGCATGAATTCAACTGTTTCTATGAAAATTTGTGAATAAGCATAAAGTATGAAGAAAGGAACCTCATGTTTTGGTAATTTGAGCAACATTTTATAATGCATTGTGGTTGGTAAACTGGCTGGATCCTGGTCAGTTTGAGCATCATGTTGATTTAAGAAATGTACCATTTTGCTTCACTGAATAAAAAATCATTGTTATTGGGGAGCATGTGTGTAAGCTTTCCCAAAAAGCAAGATGCCTTCTGCACTTGCACACCAAAATTTGGCATCCCTGTATCTGTCAAACAATGAACAAGATGGTAGGGAGAAGAAAAGCAAAGACTGAGGGTAAAAATGAATGATGTACAGCTTGATGAAATTGGATATATATTTTTGGTATTGTTTTAAAGATAGGATTTCAATCCATGACATGTTCTTGATATCAACTATTAATTATTGTGGATGTTGTGTTGTAAGTTCAAATAGGTGTTGTGTTAGCATTTTTTATGGTCTAAATCCAAGAGCTATATCAAAATAAATGTTCTTCTTTGAGTGTTTTAGTAATGTTATAAGTGATTTTACAATAGAACAAAATGAAAAACTTAACAGCTGAGTGATGGAATACTGTTACACAATATCAGTGTAAAGCATGTTTGTGTTTAGTAATGCTTATTTCTGTGCCTGCTATCATATTCTCTGTCATCTACAAATATGGCTGTACATCATGGTGGCATAGGAATAATGCAGTTTGATTGTGTACGTTTTATCAATGGTTTTAATTCCGTAACTCCTGATGTTACACAGTTACATTTTGAGGTTGGTGTTGAGTACATGTACATAGCATACACTACAAATTTGCTTGACTAAGCTGATGGATGTCACTTTGTTTTGTGTCTGTGCAAAGACTTCAGTCACATGGCTGAATAAAATCAGAGTGCTTATAGATTAATTTGCATACCTGTATGTGAGCTGTCAAGCAGATGAATTTATAATTGGTCACATTGGATTAGTTCATATTTTATACCGACATAGCTTGCAAGAATTGCAACTTTAACCTGAACCAATTTTATGGTAGTTAATACTTGCCTGAAACAATGTGATGGTTTTCTACACTGTTGGTTACCTTTAACCCTTGTAACATTTCCATACAGCTAGAAACACATCAAATTCATAATACTGTACAAATGTGTATCTTACTATGAAAGTCATATATTATCCATGAATGTTTTTGCATATTTTTAAATCCCATTATTTTAAACACTGTAAAGTTTATGTTGAATTACACTAAGATGTATGATGTCCAGTAATTTGTAACAGACATTTATTGAATAGCTAGTATATGAGCTCAATAATTCTGTTAAAATAGTTATTGTAGTGATTTCTGTGTATAATTTCCTTTGTGTGTGTATTTAATGTGAATGGTCAGGGAAAGCTTAGCAAAAAAGTCAGTGTGTGTACCAAAAAAATACAGTTGTACATTATACAAACAATAAACTCCGTTATAATAAAGCTCATTCATACATTTGTATTATCCTTTCAAGGTAATGATTTCAATTCGTTTGAAGAAACGGAAGTGTTTGTGTGTGCTTATGTTTTTTTGTGTGTGCTTATGTTTTATGTGAAGCATTTTCTAATTGTGTTGGAACAAACTTTGTTTTGGTATTTGTATCAATTATGTAGGAAAGTTTTTTCATATTTTTAATTGAACAAATTTAATCATCTCTTAGTTTCTTTTAACAGTCATGGGTTTCGGGCAACTTCTGTATCAATCTGTCTTACCAGTTTTTTTGGAAAATATCAGTAACTCACAAAATTAAATACAGGCCATTTCAATTTCCTGGTTATGAATAGACAGTTAAAGTTGATTTCTTTTCTTGGCATAATGAAAAGGGTAAAAAAATTAGGTTTTTACTAATGTTCTTGTTTTATATCCCAGATGTACCATTGACTGGAAGAAAGGAAAGAATGTCACAATGAAGACTATTAAGAAGAAACAGAAACACAAGTCCAGGGGTTCAGTCAGAACAATCACAAAAACAGTTCAGAATGATTCTTTCTTTAACTTCTTTAGCCCTCCTACAGGTTTGTGCATTTTTCTTATTGCCAGCTAAGGTTTTCTGTTGTGAAATTTGACTGTATATAGCCATGGCATCCAACGTGATCGCCACGTGTGAAACAGCTGTTGATTTCTGGCAAATTGGTACTTACTCCCACCTGTTTTGTTAGATATAATTAATTATATCAATAAATAATTGAAAACATTATTGTGTATATTTTTTACTCCTTTATGTCTATGAAAACACTTTTATCATGTGGCAAATATTAACACATTGTTTACAGTTTTGGCAATTATGAGAAAAAAAACAACTGTTGGATGTTGCTGATATATAGTTTTCTATACATAAAGTGAGAGTACCCCACTAATACAGCAGTAAGTCTACAGGTTTACAACTCTAAAGTCAGGGATTTGATTCCCCTCAGTGAACTCTGCAGATCGCTTGATGTGGCTTTGCTATATGAAAACATATGCACACACATAAAATGAGCATCTCCAGACCTTGTAAAGAGTGACATTTAAGATTATATTATGCATCTGATGTCATAGTTATCCATCAAGATTTTGTGTTACTATACATTCCTAATTTTGCAACAGTTTGTTAGAGGAGAGAAAATACTGATATTGAGAAACACTGAAAAAAAAAATATATATATTAGACATGTATTTAGGAGGTCTTGGAATTAATGGAGAAACAAAACTGTTTACTTTATATTAACATCACCTTGCACTCTATTTGTCAAGAGTGATTCAGAATGACTTAGCATTAGTATCATGCCTGATGTTTTTTATTACATGTTGGGTGAGACTTTGCTATGCTTTGTGAATACACACTTCGTAACTAATAGTCAGTGTTATTTCTCCAACAGAAAAGCTCGTTTAATGAGGAAAATACTCTTTAAACCATTCATTTTACCAGATATTACTATTATTTATCAGAAAATTTGATAATATAGATGATAAAGCAGTTCTCTCTCTTTCTCTACATATTTTTTTATACTAGCTGTATCTTGTTTTCACTACCTTTCTCTCTGTAAATGATAATATTTACAGTTAAAATGTTGTAGAAATTACTATAGAAATGTGTTAATTCTGTTAACCTGATTATTAATCTATCAGTAATGTGATAAAATAATATTAATTAATAACTATTCCTCAGAATATTAAGATATATTGATGTTGTTATATGCTGTGGAATTATATAGATCTGAGTTTTATTTGCAGTTTTACAGAAATGTTAAGCAATTGTTTAGCTAAAAACAATATTTTGACCAGTGTTTATTAAATTTATAACATTTGTAAAGTTTTAAATAAAAGGGTGCTTTTCACCTTAAATGTATCTATAGTTATAGATCAATCACATATTTTCTGTTTTTTCAGTGCCATCAGATGAAGAACAGTTGGTATGTGTAATTTTATTCCCTTATCTTATTTCTTTTAAAAACTTTTTTTGTAGACTATTGTAATTAAAAGCAACAATTGTAAAGTAAACTCAAACAATTTTAGAATTTATTATGTATAGTCAAAACTTAAAAGATACTTGGTATACTCAAAAATACTATTCTTTGGCATCTAGCTTTGTCCAATAATTGAAGTATTATGTTTATACAAATATCAGTTAACTTTAAGTGCTTTTACACATAATAAATAGGAGTCCTGTCATTTTATAACTTCACACATGTTGCTGAAACTTGATTATATAAGGTTTTTATACTATTGTTAAAGGATCTTATAAATAACTTTTCCCTAGAGTTTAAGACTAAGGTAATATACGAGTTAACAGTTATTGTCCATGGATACAATATTTTCCTTTAATAAAGTCTTCTTCTGGTACAGCAGTAAATCTATGGAATTACAATGCAAAAATCAGGGGTTTGATTCCCCCTCGGTGGGTACAGCAGATCGCCCAATGTGACTTTGCTATATAAGAAAAATTCCTTTAATGAGGAAAATGTCCTTTAAGCCATTAATTTTACTTCAGATATTACTATTATTTATCAGAAAATTTGATAACAGATGGTAAAGCAATTCTCTCTCTCACTTTTTCGTAGCTCTATTTCTGTGTCTTTCTTTTTCTACTACCATTTTCCTTTTGTTTTTTGTACCTTAAAGGTGCTACTCTTGGACTCTTCAATTCCTACCTCATCCGAGAGAATTTCTTAGATATCTTCATTGTGAAAGTTACAGAACATAGTTTTGTCTATTTGCAGACTTATAAAATTTTCCACTTTCATCTGCAGGATGAAGACACACAAGTTCTCTTGGCAGGAGATTTTGAAATGGGTCATTTTATTAGAGAGAGAATTGTACCAAAAGCTGTTTTGTATTTCACTGGAGAGGCCTTACAAGATGGAGATGTAAGTAGTAGTTTGAGATTAATAACATCCTCTCAAAATGTTTTTTTTTTTTTCATAATTTCATAAAATGAAATATATATATATACAGGTGTGTGTGTGCATGTAAGAAAAAATGTTTTCATACTCTTTGATAGATTATTTAGGCATAGTATTCATGATGAAACTTTGTGGAATGGACAACAACTGCCTGTTGTGGAGACAGAAGTGTGGCTGACAATGTTTTAAAAGTCTTCTGCCTTTCGTCTTCAAGTCAGTGTGTTGTTTGTGGTGTTGTCAGTATTCCTGCTGACCTGAAGACAAAAGGTGGAAAATTTTCAAAATATCCACTACACTTGTATCTCTGCAACATGCAGTTGCTGCCCATTCTACAAAGTTTATGCATACCGTTGCATCTTGGTTTAAAACAAAAAATCTACCATTAAGTATATTAGTAAATTATACAGGTTGCACATCCTGTAGATTTAAAAAAAAAATCTACCATCAAGTATATTAGTAAATAATTCAGGTTGTACATCCTGCATTTAATACCTTATAAGTTAATTGGATTCTGTAATCAAATATTTTTTGTGCTTGTAAAAATAATTGGAAGATTCAACATTTTTATGAGACTTGGTCATCATTCACATCCACTTACCTTGGCAGTGTACTAACTCCCTCAACATGTTACTTGTGTGTTTTTTATGAAACTTGGTCATCATTCAGATACCCTAATCTTGGTAGTGTACTAACTCCCTCAACATGTTACTTGTGTGTTTTTTATGAAACTTGGTCATCATTCAGATACCCTAATCTTGGTAGTGTACTAACTCCCTCAACATGTTACTTGTGTGTATTTTTATGAAACTTGGTCATCATTCAGATACCCTAATCTTGGTAGTGTACTAACTCCCTCAACATGTTACTTGTGTGTTTTTTATGAGACTTGGTCATCATTCAGATACCCTAATCTCGGTAGTATATTAACTCCCTCAACATGTTACTTGTGTGTATTTTTATGAGACTTGGTCATCATTCAGATACCCTAATCTTGGTAGTGTACTAACTCCCTCAACATGTTACTTGTGTGTATTTTTGTGAGACTTGGTCATCATTCAGATACCCTAATCTCGGTAGTGTACTAACTCCCTCAACATGTTACTTGTGTGTATTTTTATGAGACTTGGTCATCATTCAGATACCCTAATCTCGGTAGTGTACTAACTCCCTCAACATGTTACTTGTGTGTATTTTTATGAGACTTGGTCATCATTCAGATACCCTAATCTTGGTAGTGTACTAACTCCCTCAACATGTTACTTGTGTGTATTTTTATGAGACTTGGTCATCATTCAGATACCCTAATCTCGGTAGTATATTAACTCCCTCAACATGTTACTTGTGTGTATTTTTGTGAGACTTGGTCATCATTCAGATACCCTAATCTTGGTAGTATACTAACTCCCTCAACATGTTACTTGTGTGTATTTTTATGAGACTTGGTCATCATTCAGATACCCTAATCTTGGTAGTGTACTAACTCCCTCAACATGTTACTTGTGTGTATTTTTATGAGACTTGGTCATCATTCAGATACCCTAATCTTGGTAGTGTACTAACTCCCTCAACATGTTACTTGTGTGTATTTTTATGAGACTTGGTCATCATTCAGATACCCTAATCTCGGTAGTATATTAACTCCCTCAACATGTTACTTGTGTGTATTTTTATGAGACTTGGTCATCATTCAGATACCCTAATCTCGGTAGTGTACTAACTCCCTCAACATGTTACATGTGTGTTTTAATTCCAAGATTTCATTTCATGTTCCAATATCTAGCTGTCATTATATATACGTTAATTACTACAACATGCATTTGTTTTAGTTTGATGAAGAAGAGGAAGGTGAAGAGGAGGAGGCTGAAGATGAGGAAAAAGATGATGATGAAGATGATGATAATGATCCTGATTATAATCCCCAGGTAAGAAGTACTGATATATAGAAACTTTTACCATAGTTTATATCATTTCGTTACTAATTATGTGTTTTTACCAAATTGTTTACAGTAATATGCTAATTTTAGGATTTAAGTTGAAGTCATAGAAAATGGTATTAGAGAACTCTAGCTGTGGATTGCAGAAGTGCATGAACAACTTTGATATTTTTGAGATGGAAAGTATTTTTCTTAACATAAATATTACTGCACTTGGAGCAGTAAACTCTGACTTCGTGTATTCATGGATGAGTTTTTAGTGAAAGTGCTTCATTAAAAATTCCGGTTTTTGTATACAAATGATTTGATTACTGAAACCGTGCAAAGTTTTATAAATCGATTTGAAGTCATAAACTTGGCTGATTCAACTTAGCCTGTAGCAAGAGAGGTAATAGGTGTTTTTATTTTGTCGTTAATGTATATGCATTAATATTTTTTCCTCAAATTCATTATTAACACAAGTTTTCTAGTTACTATATTATTAAGAGATTTTGTCAGTCTTATTCTGGACGTTACTTTTTGAACAACTACATATTCTTGTAAACCAGTTGTAAACCATATTCTTGTAAACCTGGGCTACTTTTTTTCCTCTCATCACTTACACAAACAATGTTACTTCACTATTTTGTTCATAATTGTAGGAACACATGCCACTCCTACTTCTTGTGTAACAACTTCATAAGTAACTTGTATAAAATGGTTGTTTATTCTTAATGAAGGAAAGTCCACTTTTAAAGGAAGCTTTTCAGATTATTGTATGATTGTTTCTTTTGTTCTGTTGGTTCTGTGTGCTTTGAATATTAACTGTTAATAAATCAATTGAAGTTTGCAGAAAGTGCCTGTTATGAATCAGTTGCAAATGTATGTGCAAGAAAACCTTTTCATTGGGTATTACAGTCAGTGTTATCATGATAGACATCATATGCTTAGCAGGATATTCATATAAGTGAAGGGAATTAATTTCCAAAAGATATTTTTTTAGAAACGTACAAGAAAAGGATGATATTTAGAAGAAACCTTAGAAATTCAGATCAAAAAAGATGGTGGATCAAAACTATGGGCTCAGAAGCCAGTCATTCACAAATAATAATTTTAAATTTAAAAGTTCAAAGCTAGAATGTTTATATGCAGGTAACCCTAGTGAAGCTATGCAAAATTTTTTATATAGTCTTGTTTGTTTCATTATAACATGAAATTGGAAATTGTAATAGTTTGGCCCCTGTGTAACAGCAAATAAATTTTAAAATACCATATTATTAAAAGAAGTAAAACTTAGTTTATTCTGTTTTCAGTAATGACGTGTTAAATGTTATCTTTAAGCCATCTGTGTGAAAGACATTCTACACTTGTATCATAATATTAAGGTAAATCAAATGTTTTACACTTAGGTGAGATTTCTGTTTTAATTCCGAACCATAAAATACTCTGTTCAACTTTGATTTCCATGTCACCTCATGTTCATAAATGGTAAATTATGACACAAAATATACATGTATAACAAATTTTATGCCTTTGTTGTGAAAGTCAGTTTTTAACATAGATGCTGAACTGTTAAAATAAAACTTGAATAAATAGTATTTTTATGTTTGTGCACTTGTGTTACCTCTAATAGTTGAGGTTTTCCCAGTAGAAGCTGTCAGTCATTTCCTTTTGCTATGATTTGTATTTCTAAGATGGGTGACTAAATATGATTTCTTGAGTGGTAGTTTACTGTGGGAAAGTGGAATAAAATTAGCCAACATGAAAGCAAATTTTTAATAAAAGTACATTTTAACAACAGCAAAACATTTGTGCTTATTCCTAAGCTGGTCCACAGACATTTCAACTGAAAAAATATTGAAAACAAAGTGTGTGTTTCGAAATATAGTTGTTCAAGTATGTATAGTATTTTATCAAGTCTAATCCCCGTCACACCAAACATGCTCACACTTTCAGCTGTGAGGGACATTATAATGTGATGGCCAATTCCACTATTTGTTGGTTTAAAGTGTAGTCCAAGAGATGGTGGGTGGTGATGACTAGCTGCCTGTCCTCTAGTCTTACATTGCTAAATTAAGGACAGCTAGAGCAGATAGCTCTCGTTTAGCTTTGCGCAAAATTCAAAACAAACCAAACCTTGGTTGAGAAAAGGTTGTAAGCTGGTGAACTAGTATATTACCAAATTCTTAGTATTTAGATATACAAGAATAAAGATGTACATGATTTAAAAGTTTTATGTAAACATGTGAAAATGCAGGTTTTTAGCTATACCACTCTTATTGAAATTATGTACAGACTTTCATTAGCATGCATGTATTGTCCTCTTGTTGAACTTTTGAAGATAATAGTTGTATTTTACAACAGTTAGTTGTTTAACATCTGATGTTGCTGTAAGCAGAATTAACAGTTACGTATCCCAAAGTTGTATAGTTTTGAAGGGGCTAAAACCATAAAGAAGTCTCTTTTCATGTAAGTAGCGAAGTGTCAATTTGGCAACAAATTTCTATTGGCAATTTTTACTTGGATATTGTATAAACTTAACAGTATAGTTATGTTTCTCACTTCGATTACTTTTCTACTGAGTTATTTTCTTATGTGTATCTTCCTGAAGATGTATTTACCATATAAATCTTGCATGTTTGTTTCAGAGTGACAAAACAGCTAAAACACAACCACCACCAGAATGTAAACAACAATAAGATACCAGCAAACTGGACTCTGTTAGCTTAGTTGTTCTCTTGCTTGGGGCCAGGATGAGACTTTACCATTATGTACTAATTGTTTTATGACATAGCCTCTCATATATATTAAAAAAATGCCCTAAGAATGAGATGCACTTTCTGAAGTATCGTTGTGAAGCTTTCTCCATTTTCAGGTTACATTTTTGTACTTTATTTTTATGTTGGCTAGAATTTAAGTTATCCAGGTTTTGAATTGCAAAAGTTGTCAGTCAGATTAATTCACATATGTATATTGTTGGTATTGTAGTTGTTACAAGAATGACTCCATCAGGTGTGCACTCAATTTTCTCCACATACTTGTGACACTTTGCTATTTTTATGTATATTTTCTATAATCTGATTTTTTTCTTGGACTTCATGAAGCAAAAATAAAAGTGGATCTATAACTCTTGTGTTCCTTTTTTGTGCCAGCTTTAAATTTGTCAAGTGATAAATAGAATTTTTCAAACTGTTGTAAAAATATCTTTAGCATCTAGTGTGATAACTACACCATGAAATATGCTTCTTCTTATATTAGAGATAAACTTTACAACTTAATATCCTAAATGAAACAGTAACCTTATTCAAATTGAACAGTTTTGATATTCACAGATACAAATGCTCCTATGAAGGATATGTGTTTAATTTTTCTGATGCAGCATGGTGTAGGTGAGGATCTGAAAATCAGTGCAGCATTTTGAATATCTGATTATTTAAAATATTGCTAAATAGTCTCAAATCACCAGAAAACATTTATTTTACAAAACTAAATACATTAAGGACTTTAAAACTACTTTTGAAGTGAGTGACTGATTTCTTTCTTGCCTTTGTTTCCTCTCTACAGTTGTTTTTGAATTTGTTTGCAGGTTTCTTTAAGTTATTATAGCAAATAGAATGTTCAAAGTTATCTTAAAGAGCTCAGATAAATTGATCTGATGATTAAATTGACTAAGGAAAATGAATGAAGTCCTTGTTGTGCTCTTTGAACCAGTTTCAAGGAACACTAGTACAATAGGTTACATCTCAAGTGAGTCTGTATTCATCAGAGTGGAAGACAACAGTATAGAATAAGTCTGTTTAGCAGTAGCATTCAGTTGCTCTCAGAATGTTATTCACTTGGTGACTTTTCTAATTGACCAAAAGGACTTAATTCCTAGAGGGTCGAAAGAATCGAAGCAGGAACAAATATGTGGTTTTTCTTACTACGTCTTACATTTTCTACACTAGAATTTGAGCATTATACTTTCCTGTTCTATCTATAGTGGTGTTTTTTTTTTTCCTTCATGTTAGCAGCCCCAAGATAATTTTTTTCTAATGCCCTGTGCATGATATGGTATGAACTATATTTTAATATTGGTCAACCTGGAATTGGATGAGTAAATTTCATATGTTTATAAAATTTGGTGTCCCCCTGCTGGGATAGCAATAAGTCTACGGATTTACAATGCTAAAATCAGGAGTTTGATACCCCTTGGTGTACACAGCAGGTAGATCAATGTGGCTTTGCTACAAAAAAACATGCATATACATAAAATTTGGTTTGAAATAAGTAACAAGTATGCCATTTACTCTGAAAAATAAGTTAATTCAAAATTAAATGCATGTGAAACCTGGTAGTTGCTATAGTGTTGAGCTTTCAACCTACTGCATTTACTGGTAAAAGTGATATCTGAAATACCATGACTTTATCTTTTAGTATTAAGATATTTATTGGAATTCATTCTTTGTTCTGAGTATGTGCAGGTTTGGCATAACACATGCTTGATAAAACAGTTAAGTTGGTCTTGTTTGAAGTTACATTTGTTCTCAAAGCAAGTAATGCTTGTTACTAGACAGGAAAGACACTGCTTAATACAGTGTTGTAAACAACAGTTTGTATGATATCCAAAGGATACAACCTCACCCATGTTATTATGAGAACAATCAATTACATAAGAACTGTGTGTCAGTGTTTGTAAATCTGAGGTTTCTTTACAACTAATAATAATTGAAGTTAGACAGTTTAGTATATCATTTCAATTTGAACAGTTGAATATCGAAGAGCCAATAGAAACAAACGTATTATGTAACTGGACGATCACATGCAGCATCCTTGTTTAATAAAGATTATGCATTTTGGTCTATGTTTTCTGTCTTAATCTGCTTAATGTCGACTTAGTTACATAAGATTTAATATTACTGTGAATCATATCATGGGTGAATCTCCAGTTATTTAGCACACTTATTTGATAGCTGTAATGGTTGTTCAGTTAACCTGGAACTAGCACAAATATGAAAGAAAACGACATGTTTTGGTATTTCGTTAATTATCAGAAGCTTGAAACTGGTAGGTGCAGGAAATTTGAAGACACACCCGCACTCGTGTTACTGTATGCGGCATTTTCTAAGTTCAGATTTATAAGAAGGTATTTTCAATTCTTGCATATAGTGTGGAGAGGAACCACAAAAAGAAAAAATGGTGAATGTTTAACTGTTTTCTTGGGTTGTTTTTTTTCAAGTTCCAGGTAAATAGATTGCACACACAAATTTAAGTAATCTTATATATAAGCAATTCAAGTTTCCACAAAACATGGGGAAATTTTTGCTATGGATGTGTGGAACTAAATGTGCAATCCTGGTCATAATGTTTAACACTGATATGTCAACTGAAGCCTAGCATTCTCACTTCAACCACCATATCAAAAGACGTTTCTCCATGTGTGTATTAAAAACACAATACTTTATTAGTGTCAACACCACAAATCAATATATAAATAAGTCATTTCTTTGGACCATGGACCTTTACACATAAAATGAATGCCTGACAGCTCTTGAATTTGTTTTATTGAAATTTGATAAAACAAATATGCACAGAAATTGTATACTAAGAAAGACTCGTTCATAATCTCAATTATTTTGAATTTAATAATGGTTTCTTCATAAAGACAGCCCCAATCTTTGCCAACATTTTTATGGGAGGCTTAGAAGCTAAGTCCATAATTCTCAAACATTTCAGGCTTGCATACCACTTTTTATTTTTTTTAAATTGCAAATCCAGGACTTAAACATTCCAGTAACAAAATTCATATTTTTAACACTTACTCATTAATTCAAAAAATGCGTTTAATTTTTTTTTCTCTCTAGCATGAATGAGGAAAATGTATCATTTTTGTTAGTTTAAAGGAAGAAAATACGGGTGAAGCTGTGCAAGTGGAGGATGAACCTGTAAGTGAGGAGAACAGATATGGCTTATTACAGATTTTATGATATTTTTTTTTATGTCTATTGTGTCAGATACTACCAACATTAGTTCTCCGTAGTTTGAGAAGTCCTCATCTAAACTATTAGAAAATTGTATAGAAAAACCAGGAATCTGGCAATACCACAATGATACTTTTGTTTTTCTTCGAGATAAAAAATAGATTCCCTGTTATCCTTTTATAAACAAGCAAAATAAGTTCTTAGTTCTAATACATTCATCTGTTACTCGGATTACTTTTAAAATGTAATTCTTACACTTGAATATGGTTTTCCATAGCTTGGTATGTACCTAAAACTGACCTGCACTACATCGTTGACATATGCTACGTATTAAAAGTAATGTTACACACGGTCAATGATGCTCTCAGTTATAAGAAACTTTACCATGACAGTAAGTATCATTAGAGCCATATTATATTGATTCGTTATATAAAGGTGGGGGTTAATAAGCTGGAATTACAACAATGGTTGACATGATCGTACTGTCGCACAACGATACTTTGGACAACTATTGAAGTTGAAAAGTTGCATGGTTACCCGAAGAAAACCTCTCCACTATTTAATAAACAATATAAAATATTTTTCCTGGTGTTGCTGTTTCTTTTGGAAAAACAAAACTAAAATTTCGCTTTGATCACATTATCGTCGGATTTAACTCTCACCAAGTGGAAGTTAACCCTAAAATAGCAAACTTGCGAAAGTTACAAATCGGTTCTCTAATAAAGATAACTTGGGTCACTAAAATTTATTTAACTTGGATCACTAAAATTACTGTTTATCTCAGCCGGTGTAAAAATGTAGCTTCGAATATGTAGGACAAATCAACATAATTGTAAGGGAACATGTTGATTAAATTCATTGCCATAAACTTTGGTTTCACATCTAAAAGAGATAGAAAAACTGACGTATGAATATTTACTATGGGATTACAACCTTTATACATTTAAAAAAAAAATTGTATTTACAGAGTCGGCCATTGGTTAAATATGCACAATGCTACACAATAGGTTATCCGTACTCTGACCATTACTGCTATCGAAACCCATTTTCTAGCGCAAAAATGGACTTTGTAACCATTGATTGTTTTTATAACACAACTTCAGATTCTGTAGCAATGAGATGTGTAGTTTGACTGTGTGGGTATTTGGGTATTGATGTTGTTAAATACCCAGGAGGGTCAGGTACATTTGACCTCTTCCTCCCTCCCGAACGATTATAGCGTCTGTCTTTAGGGTTTTTTTTTTTTTTTTTTTTTTTTTTTTTTTAAAGCTTTGGGCCAGAGTAAAAGTATAACATCATACTCAGGTCCATTTCAGGGCTCAGTCCATGCATGGACGAACAAGGAGTTTTTTTTTTTTTTTTTTTTTTGTATTTTCATATATATATATTTTTTTTTGTACTTTTTCTCCTTTTTCTCGATTGAGAGAATGCTACTACTACTTGTAGTAACACAAACACTCACACAGAAAAGAAAGTAATAATAATTATTATTATTCAATACTTGAATAATAATTCAAAAAGAGAAGAAAATAAAAATAATAATAATGATTAAAAAAAGAAAATAATAATTATAAAAATAAAAGAAACAAGGACTAAGTGTCTAGTGCATAGTGGCCAGCTTGTGTTACATTTCTTAAATATATGTTAAAAGGGGAGAGGTATTTAGTACCATTTACATCATGTACGTGATATCTGTCGAGATCACACATTAAGTCATTTTTGTGCCAATTCTTATTGAAATATTTTAGAGAATTATGCAAGAGTCTTTCAGCTATTGTATCTATGTTTGCATACTTGTGCATGAATGTGGTTGAGGTGCTACGTGGTACTTTGTATGCTGAAGTTAGTACAGAATTTTGTATACGTTGAAGTTTCTGTACATGTGTGGGTGCTATGTTAATCCAGGCAGGTGATGCATATTCTATTGTTGGTCTAATGTACGTTTTGTAGATTTTAAGTATGTTGTCTGGTGATGTTCCTTGGATTTTACCTGAGAGACTTCTTGCATAGTTTGCTCTTTTCCAGATTCGTGTCAGTACATTTTTAATATGTGGTAGCCACGTTAATTTTGAGTCATAGGTTAGACCTAGAAATTTAGCAGAAGTAGCAGTCAGTAAAAGTGATCCATTCATATAGAGTTTTGGTGGATCTTTTTCAGCTTATTCAGTCTGCTGAATACTATGACTTGGGTTTTTGGAATATTAATTTTGATTCTGTATTTCTGGCAGTATTCTTCGATGTTATTTAGGACTGGTTGTAGGTTCGTTGCTGCTATTGACGGAGTGGGGGCACTTTTCCAGACTGCTACATCGTCAGCGAACTGTGATGCATAACCTAAATTTAGGTCCGACAGAGGCATATTACTCACGTACATGATAAATAATATAGGGCTAACAACCCCTCCCTGCGGGACTCCTGCTTCGGGTGAAAAGGACCCTGAGTGGGCCCCATTTACATTTACTTTACACATTCTGTTATCCAGGAAGTTGGACAGCCAGCGAATAGTTTCCTGGGGTAATGCCATTTCAAGCAATCTATGTCTTAAGCCGTTATGCCACACTGTGTCAAATGCTTTCTCAATGTCGAGAAAGCAAGCTACAGTGCATTCTTTTTTTTGTTGAAGCTGTCGGTAATTGATTCTGTAAGTCGAATCAGGTGGTCTGTAGTTTGGCGGTTTTTCGAAATCCGTTTTGAATTTCTGGTAATTTTGAATTTTCTTCTAAGTAAACTGACAGACGATTACTAATTATCCTCTCTAATACTTTGCCAATACAACTGGTTAAGCTAATCGGGCGGTAGTTGTTTGGTTTATTCGCTGACTTTCCTTCTTTCTGGAACATTAATACTATTGCTTCCTTCCAAGAAACGGGGATATATCCAGCTGATAGTGAGAGATTAAATAGCGCTGTTAGGTGTTCATATAATCTCTGAGTGCCTTGTTTTAGGAGGATAGCTTGAATACCATCTTCTCCAGGAGCTTTGTTTTTTGTGTTTTTAATAGCAGTTACTACTTCTGTAACAGTGATATGTTTTACCAGTTGATGAGTGCTCCAGTCTTTTGTTTTTCTTGGTGTGTAATATTGTTGACTGGAAATTTAGGTGTAAAAATGCTTCTGTTTTGGTCAATAAAGTTTGTGACTGTATTATAAAAGTATCTGTTCATGTCTGGTTCATGATGTGTTTTGAACGTGTTTTCTAGGTGTTTTTAAATATCTCGGCTTTTCTGTGTTAGTGTATGCTGTTTCTCCATCCAGTTCCAGTGGTGGATATACTGTGTTTGTTGTTCCTGTGTTTGTAAATCTTTTCAAATGTGTCCAGAATTGTTTAGGATCAGTTTTATGATTTAGATCGGAACAGAAGGTGTCCCAGTTTTCTTGTTTCTGTTGTCTGATTAAGTTTCGTATTTTATTTCTTATTGTGTTTATCTGAGTTTTAAGTGTGGGGTTTCGATTTTGAATGTACTGTCTGCGGAGTATACGTCTGTTTTAATTAAGTGTATTATATCTTTATGTGGTTGCCATGAATGAGTTGTTGTGAAGTGTTTTTGTTTCGGTATCGAACTGTTGGCTGCATGTTTTAGACACTCAGAGATGATATGACAGTATGCATCTATATCTGATGCGTCCGCGGCAATATGTAGTATTTCTGGAGGTAAGGTTTCATTTAATATAGTTTGGAAAACTGGCCAATTAGCTTTTTTGTAGTTCAGTTGGTCTCTCACTATGATTTTATTTAAGTGGGGGTGAGATTGAAGATACACCAAACTGGAAGGTGGTCACTATCTATATCGTGACCAACATGAAAATTTACGAATTTGCGACTCATATTTGACGAACACAGGCATAGGTCCAGTATTTCACTGGTGCCATGTGCGTACGAGATATGTGTCGGTGTTGCATCGTTTAATAAAGTCATGTTTGATTCGTCCAGAAATTGATAAAGTAATTTGCCATTTGCGTTTGAGCAACGACAGTTGAATGCTATATGTTTACTGTTTAGGTCGCCGATAATAATAAGATTACAGTTGCTATTATACAATATATTCAATAGATTTACATCTAACACGGTACTAGGCGAGCAGTAGATGCCCGCCACAGTAACGTCTGTCTGATTTTGCGTTTTTACATTAATAACTATAGATTCATTACTGGAAGGGATAGTAAGTTCCTGAACTATAAGTTCAGTCTTATACAATAATAAAAGACCTCTGTTTGGATCTCTATTATCCTTCCTGTCATGTCTAATAGTAGAGTAGCCGTTTAATTTAAATCTATGGTAGTTATATAGAAGAGTTTCACTAATTATGATTACATCAGGTTTTATGGAGCTTGTTGTATCTTCAATCTCATGTTTCTTGGAAGCAAGAGCACCCTGGATATTGATGTGTAGAACTGTGAAGTTATCCATGTCTAGTAGAGTTTATGATGGAGGTTAAAATTTGCGGCAAGAACTTGTGTATGTTTTTCAATATGATTTTAACAATTATGTCTGTGAGACTGTTGGTGTTTGTGGGATTTGAATATTCTGCCATTATTTCCGAGAAGGTGGAAGTTATGGCAGATGTCAATGCTGTTTCAATTGTTGTTGGTTGTGTATTTTGAGGTGGTTTTGGTATTTCCTCTTCACTTGGTACTGGTTTTTCATGTCGGGATGATGAATTTTTAACCACTGCAGCGTATGTGTTTGTCTGTGTAGTTGTACTTTGTGGTGCTGGAGTGGTAGGTGTGGGTTCCTTAATTGTTCGTGGTGGTGGCGGCTTGTTCATGTTGGGATTTTTAATTTCGTATAAGTGTGTCTTTATGGATTTATATTTCTGGCAACCTTTATAATTTGCCGTGTGTTCTTCCCCACAATTGCAGCATTTGGGTTTGGGGTTCTGTTTTGTACACTGTGTAATGTGGTGATTCTCCCCACAGCCCACACAACGCGCATTTGCTTGGCATGCTGCTGCTACATGTCCAAACCTTTGGCATTGGTAGCACTGTGTGACAACCACTGCTGGTGTTTTTGTTTGTTCTACTGTGTACTTATGATACCACATAGTGATACCATTATTAATGAATTGTGTAATATCCTGGCTGTTGTCTGTGACTACTTTGATTAGGTTTGTGGGTCTTTTAGTAATATTTGAAATTATACGCTCAACTGAAATGTGTTTTATGTTTTGTGTACTTAACTCTTCCTTAACGTCTTCTATGTCTATTGAATTATGTACACCTCGTATCACAAAAGATTTCGGTGTTGGTTTAGTTCCTGGTAGGTGTATTGTAATGCTTCCTGTTTTAAATGCGTCTGCAGGCCAAGCTTTTAGTAGACTGTTTAAGTCAGCGGGTTCCTGTCCTTGAACCAGAACACCGCCTCTGGGCAGACGCTTAATATTAGTAATCTTTGTATTAGGTTTGCACCTGTATATTTCTTTGGCCAATTGTGGTTGGTTGTAACTACCAGGAACTCCTTGGATTATAACTGCGTGCTTAGGTGATTTTGGTGCGATTTGTGAATGTGTGTCTGTGGTGGTTGTTCTTTGTTTAATTTGTTTTTCTGACTTCGAGTCTGCACAAGCGTGAAGCCTTCGTCGTCAGAAAGAACTTCGTCTTTGTCTGAACATGTTTGTGTTTTGAATATCCAGGGTGGGGTTTGGGTTGCTAGTACTGCTAGTTTTTGGCATATTAAAGTCTATAACCGTAGTCTTAGGTACATTGTCTTCACATGCTGAAATCATAATATCTTTTACTAGTTTTCGTTTTTTTCGAGTCCTGACAGTATTTTCTTTAACCGGCGTTAACTTAGCTTTTAGTTCTTTTTCGGCTATGAACATTAAAGATTTTAATTTTAAATTATCATTATCTGTTTGGCCACAGTCACTAGACTTACTTTTTGTCCCTGAAACAGACGGGCTTGCTCCCTCAGTCTCAGACGCTACATCGCTTTCCCTGATCTCCGACTCCCCGACCGGCATGTCGCCTCGTTGTTTAGCGAAGGGGTATTTCCTGTCTTGGGCCAATTCAAATCGTAATAAGGTCTTCTGTCTACTGGCGTAAAACTAAAATTCGAAGTGAAAAGTAAAAACACTAACAAAATATGAAGCAAAATATAACACGTAGAAATCTAGAGCCTTTCAGAGGTATGTCCTTCCTTTACCCTGTCCAAGCGCAGAATCCATGAGATGTGTACGTGAAATCACAATAACTGTTTTGAATTTCGCGCGAAGCTACCCTAATTTAGCAGTGGGAAGGCAGCTAGTGATTACCGCCAACTCTTGGGCTACTCTTTTTACCAACGAATATATTGACCGTCACATTATAACGGCTGAAGGGGGGGGGCACGTTTTGGTGCGACCTGGATTCGAACCCGCGGATTACGAGTCGAACGCCTTAACACGCTTGGCCATGCCGGGCCTCACAATAACCTATACACTAAAGCCTTGAGGAGAAGTAATAATAATTGACAGTGTGCGAATACACGAGGACAACAACTGTTAACTTTTCTAAATTAAAGGAAAAGTAAATGTGTGGTGTGTTTTACATGCCATAAGAATGACAACAAAATTGTTTTATGCGTTTATTGTTTTTAAAGATCTTTATCAGTGAACATATATCGTTGTAAGATTTAGTGGAAATCAAAATAGAATATTTTAAGTAAAGAAAAACAGTTTTCACTCTAATCGAATGAGGCAGTTATACATTCAGGCATAGTAAATATATTTCTCGTGATAAAAGCTGCGTTCGCAACAAAAATATTTGCAAGGTTTTCTTGGAGATTGTGTGTTAATTATAACTGTTAAACACGAGAACTTAAGTGAACAGAACTTTGGTATTAGGATAAAAGAGTTAAACTTGCTAACTTTTCACCTGTCAAGGTATGTGAAATAACGAAGCAAATCTCGAAAAACGTAGAGTAAGTTTGTCTTTTCTTGTATTAAAACACATTTTCCTTCGCGTAAATTCTTCTGCTTAAACCTCTAAAAAAAACTAATAAAATTTAAAGTTTACTTTCGTGTATGTTTTTCTTATTAGCTAATCTAAAAATCTCAAAATATATAATTGAACTGTTATTGTCTTCCATACATTTATAGAGTACTCCTGTTATATACATATGCAAAAAAAACACTTATTATTTATTCTACCAAATAACAGCTTGAACTTCATAAATAAAAAGAACTGTTCATATCAAGATTAGTTTAAAAATAAGTCAAAACAAGTATTTCTCGGACGTTCGTAGAGACATGAAAATATGTTTCTATCTACCGTGGTGAACTTAAAATACTTTGGAGCTATATCGCAAGAATTTGTTAAGTGGAGATTCGATCAAAATATGGAATTTCTAACTGAGAATATTCAAAAAGAAATAAAGAGACTTGACAAGAAGTAGTAAACAAAATGAACAGTCTTTAATAAAATACTTTACATAAAAACAATGTATGTACATGTTTGAGCATAAAAGGTCGCTTTCCAAGGTCAAGCTAGAGTAAGACTTTCAATTATACGTTAGGAAGACGTGAGTAGAACTAATTTAACGTAAGTTAAAAATTTCTACAGAGGAAACTTTCTCATTTATGTAGCACAACTGCACGACACATGATCGGTCATTCTCGTTTCACATAGGTAGGTCCAAAACCTCTAAAAATTACCGGTACAGCTATTGAAGGACATTGTCCCAAAATCCTGAAATAAACTCACTTTTTGCAGTGTTTTTCAGAAGACCAAATTAATGGTTCTTCTTGACCAGTGGCGGCGCCAAGATATTTTCGTTGGAGGCGAACTGAGCTAAACTGTGGTAGGGCTTCCCAAAATGCCATCAATATGAAGTATAGATGGTAAATTATAATAATGGAGTTGGTCTGATAGCTGTTTTGTCATCAGCAGTAGTTTTTCTATGTCCATCAGACTGGTTACGAACTGCTGATCTAGGAGGATGCACAGGCCCTTTGATTCAGTGGCTCTGTGGACATTGTTCCCCTCCACAAGACGCTTTAGGGTTGTCACAATGGCAGGGAGAGTTCTTTTCACAGCCGGACAAGCAGCATGTTGGCAAGCCCATCTTGTGTCTGACAGTCACTTCAACTCTATGTGCTGATTCACGGGTTCAAGCTCCTTCTGTACCTTCAGAAATTCTTCATGCACAACCGATGTAGAGAAGAATTTGTGCAGCTTCTGAATTGTCACAAAGAACTCTGCTGCAGCCTGGACGTTGTGCACACAATCAACTAGCACAAGGTTGAGCCTGTGTGCTTGGCAGTGGACATTCACAGCCTGAGACACCTCTCTCCTGAACCTCTCCTGTATGCCACTGATGTGCCCTGACATGACTGCAGCTTCGTCATAGAACTGGCCAATGCAGGCATTATGGTCAATACCACATTTAGCCAGAGTCCCCATGATATTCTTGAGCAATGAATCTGCATCCAGACCATCAGCAGCTGTGAAGTCCAGGAACTCCTCGTGAAGGCTCTGTTGGTGGAGGTACCTTACCACAATGGACAGCTGTTCTTATTTGCTCACATCCTTTGTTTCATCCACCATTAGAGAAAAATGCTCAGCTTTCATGACTTCTTTGCTGATATCCTTCCTGATCATTATAGCTATGATGTCAAGCGGTTCGTTTTGGATATTATGGTGCGTGTACTTGGCATTGCCAGGACCACTCAGCTTCTTCTTCATGATTTCATCATACCTGGAAATCATGTCAAGAAGTTCCAGGAAATTTCCCCTGTTATCTGACTGACTACCTTCCCTGTTATCACTCTGGGCTTCATTCTGGCAGGCTGTGTAGAGCAGTGCATCTATCATGGTTCTTATGTAATGTCGGTTTTTCTCCAGAGTTTTAGCATGACTTGCATCGAGAGCATGTTGGATCCTTGCACCCTTTGTTTTCTACAATTTAAACTCTGTCCCAGCTTACATGGCAAACTTGTGTCCTGCAGAGTTATCATGGGACTTCAGTGATGTAGTCGCCTTCTTCCAGTTCAGGAAGTCTTTATGGGTGAAGGACTTTTCAGTTTACTGAAGTGTGTGTGACTAAAAAGATGACATGCAAAGCAGAATGCAGCGTCTTGGGTCACAGAGTACTCCAGTCACGAGTGCTGATCACGCCAATTCTTGTCGAATAACCTGTACTGGCTGCTGTATTCTGTAGCCGGGTATCTCTTCAAGTCTGAACATGTAGGACCACCATCTGGAAGCTGGCTCAGGTCCTTGGGTCCTGGTGATAGTTTTTCACCCTGGGTGTGACTGGTGCCCTCTTGCAGCTGGGGTCCCGCACTAGTCGTGTCTGCATTATCATCATCACGATCACCACTTTCCTCCTCACTTGTGCCATATGTGTTTGTAGGACCATCTACTCGCTGCCTCTTCTTGGGTAGCAGGTAGTGTTATATAATCAACCCTATGTTTTGGTGGGTGATGTCTGACTCTTGTCTTGTGTGTTGGTGTCCTTGTTTGAAAACATGTCGCTGATTTTGACTTCCTTTTATTAATCGAAACTGAGTGTATGTTCCAGTGTGAGGCCGAGTACCAGAGAGAGCGAGAGCCACGTAAACAAACATAACTCCCTTTTATACAGAGCATGCGAATGTCAAAGTGACCCCCGAACCGTCTGACTGCTAGTATCACTTCTTCATTCCAAGTTGTGTTACTTTGTATGAAAAGAATGGGATTTCTCTCCTTATATTGGCATTAGGGCTTACAAAGGATATTCATTTTAAACATCGAAATATAAGGAAAAAGATATAATATACATACTATTGGGTCATTTCATGAATAAGGAACAAATAACAACTAAACATAGTTCAACAGTACGAACAACTGCTCTGCGGCATTGAAATCACCAAATTATATTAATAGCACATGAAAATCCAGAACATATTCGTGAAATACTGTTAGAGAAAGTGTTTATCTTTAACCATATAGCACAAGTACTTCATTAGAGGGTAGTGATAATGTAAAATTACAGGGCTAATTAGGGAACACAAACACAGCTTTGATAGGGCATGTTATAAAACTGTGGGCAGCTAATGAGAGTGAGTGTGGAGTGTGGCTGGCATATGGATCTCGATCGGGCTCAGCCGATCGTTAGCCGTACGCGGAGCGTACGCCATGGTCAGTGGCTCAGTGATCATATGCTTAAGGTGTTCGAGGCGGGAATCGCGTGCTCGAACAAAGCAAACCCGCGACATGGATATTGAATGGTCATAGTAGCACCAAAACAAAATGTCTAAATATCAGTTGATCTTCACAGAAAGGCTGGTTTCTTCATAAGTTCACATTATTCATACAGGCCAAACTGTGATTGTGATATTCTTATTATCATAAGTGTGACAAGCACCTGTTACAATAATGTAATTACTACATTACATTAAATTAGGCACTTCTAAATAGTCCAATGACAATTTCAAATTTCATTCTAGAATTGTTTAGGAGTATTATTTGTTCAGTTAACATATAAGGTTATTATCTAATGATAAGTATAACATTAATTGGATTGTAAGTCACAATTAAGTGAGTTAATTAAGTGTATGCCACAATCATCAGTACAATTTTGGATGGCTGATACACAATGCAAAATGATCTCACATAGAACACAACACCAGCTAAATGCTTCATAGTTTTGATCTATACACAATACACTTATACATGCATGCTATGTTTTACTTTTGATAAAAGATAAATGAAATTAATGGGTAAATACATGTGAAACCTTTGGTTTATCAAATAAAATCCCTGATGATCTGTTGTAACTTAAAATCAACGTGGTTGTCTAATCTTCGTCAAAGCTCAAGATAGCATGGCATTACACAGGGAGCGGCAATACAACACATGAGTTTCAGTGCATTCAGTACGTTGCTATGGGACACATGACACATACTTCCGTCTTAATGAAGACGTTGAGTTCTACAGATCTATGTCTCTTTGATGTTAATTGTTAAGCAACAACGACGATTGTGTTTTCCATATTTTATGAATATATGTTGGTAACGATATTGGGGGGCTGAGGGGTTTGGCTCATTTGGAGGGTTCAAGCTTCCCGTCCCCCCTGGCGCCGCCACTGTTCTTGACCGTGTGTTATTTGAAAATCTACACATATTCAGAAGTAAACATTTTATATAGAAAAACACTATAACACAATTCCTGTCTTTGTTACCTTAGACTTGTTCCAAGCTAACAATAAACTTTTAGTTTTAAAACCAATAAACTTCAGTTTTGCACTGGTCAAGAATTATGTTAACCCTTTCTCACTTCATGAAATATTTTTGTACCACATCTGTCACAACCCTCAAACCATGGGTACGTATTTGAAACATACTCTTTTAAACAAAAGAAATGTGATAAATAAGCTTTTTCAACACAAAATACTGCATAATCCGAAAATAAAACCTTCAAAAAGATATACACATATACACACATGTACAAATTACTCTTTAAAAAATAAATTATATTTATGTTAACCGTTTAGCATTGAAAACTACATGTTCAAATTATTCTTTGGCAATGAGAAAAATTACCCTTCAATTATAAACATCAAGTTTTAAATATAAACATTAATACAAAAATGCCCTTTATCAAAGGCAATCTACCTCTTTAAAACAAATCGGTCTAATGCACAATGCATGATCAGAAAACAAAACAAAAGAGAAAATGTCCTTTACAAAAATTGTAAATTACAAACAGACCTTTTGCAACAATAATTGAAATAATACAAGTACACTTGAGGAAAACATCATAATGATAGAAATCGCTTTCAGAGCGAAAAATATAGTACCTTACATTAAAATAATATATAAGTATCAAGTACACGTCACATGTTTAAATACAAGAAATCAACTCGTCAATCAGGGAAATAAATACAAAACTCTTCAGTTAATAGTGAAAGTCACACTTGAAAATAAACCTCAGACAAAATCCATGTGTATTCATAAAAATCAATAATTCCATATATATCATGGTCATATTATTACTCACGATATAGTATGCGTACATACATATATATATATACTACATAAATGAACGTGAAACTCTCACATCTAAATATAAAATGTAAACTTTAACTACATACCGAAATTCTGAAAGAAATTACAGGAATAAAATAGTTAAATAAAAATAATCTGCAAGACATATACATATTTACAAGAATCACTGGGAGTAGCACCACAGCTTCCCAATGGTGGGGCTCCTGAATAGACTCCTGCCATAAATGTCCTGATGTCAGTAGACATCGGTTTGACATGGATCATCTGCTTGACAAGTTCGGTTGTACAGAGGTTGGCCATTAGTTGGTCTGCTAACTTTGTTGCTTTGATATTTAAGTTTCTAGATCATAAAAAGAGCCCATCAAACCACACGATAAAGGACTTCACTAACTGGGGATTTCTTCAGCAATGATATATCTTCTTATGATAGTGTTTATCAGAGATTTTTGGCACACAAAAGAATAAAACATATGCTTTTGGTCAAATAAAACAAATTTGCCGGAAGCATCCTTAATTGATTCTCTAGTTAAAGTCAAGATTGAAAACGTAAAATTGGTGAATCTGAAAATTGAGTGAGCCCATAATTAGCTGTGACGACCATTACACACTTCCTAAAACTAACTGTAAAAACCCTAAAAAACACAGTCTCGAACTAAAGCATTTAAAAACAAGAGCAATCAGAGAGACTGAATACCCTCCGCTCGTTGCTCCTATTCGAGAATGCATGTGTTTATATTAGGTGTCAAATTTCACCTTCAAAAACTAAGAAAATCCTTCTTTTCAGATCACGAATGGTCAACGTTTCGGATAATTTTCGATAGTGTAATGAGGAATTTCAGTTTTAATGTACCCATGACATTTGGTACAAATCCCATCATACGTTACAGAGGCCCGGCATACCCAAGCGTGTTAAGGCGTGCGACTCGTAATCCGAGGGTCACGGGTTCGCATCCCCGTCGCGCCAAACATTCTCGCTCTTTCAGCCGTGGGGGCGTTATAATGTGACGGTCAATCCCACTATTCGTTGGTAAAAGAGTAGCCCAAGAGTTGGCGGTGGGTGGTGATGACTAGCTGCCTTCCCTCTAGTCTTACACTGCTAAATTAGGGACGGCTAGCACAGATAGCCCTCGAGTAGCTTTGTGCGAAATTCAAACGAACTTTACAGAGTTATTAATCCAAAACCACGAAAATGCTCTATCACTACATTATAAAAATGTTTCAAAGTTATCCATAATTCGGATATGGATTAGGATACGGACTAAATTTTGGAAGAGCTGCCTCATACTGGCTTCTCATCTTATGTGAAATTTTTGTGTACATCGGTCTGTTAGTTTTCGAGATAAGCGTGCGGAAACACACACGAACGCTATTTGTATGCTTGTAAACTCTTTTAATAATATGAAATATCCACATATCTTACTATTTCATATACATGTTATTAAAAAAAACAACAAAATTTTATGTAGGTACTAATCCTCCACTTTAAACAAAGGTTATTTACTACAACACTTCTTTTAAAAAAACTTCCACTTACTTGGTCATGTTTTTATGTTACGTTTTTCTGGAGTGGGGTCATACTTATTTCAAGAGATGGTACAGATGCTTTTACAGTTTAGTCAGTGGAGTATTTAGGTAGGAGTACTTGGTCTTAATGAGCAAACATTGATAATTGTATTCTATGTAAAATTGTATAGGACCCACAAAAAATTATTAGCTCCTGGGCCTACACAATCTTAAATCCACCACTGAATTTAAGATATTTTATGGACTTATTTTCCTTGAATACGTTTGTCTAAAAATTGTAGTATACTATATTAGGACTCTTCTCTGGCTTAGCCTGTAAATATGGTATTTATTATTTTTTTTCTATTACTTGTCCTTTGTATAAGTTTATTTCTAGCCCAGAAAGCCAGTCAGGGTTATAATGCAGATCAAAGCCAGCTGGTAAGTAATAGAAACAAATAATTTAGTTATAGCAAATAAAGGATACTTTTTATGTGTAAATTTGTGTACTTTTACTTCCTCTGCATAACATTTCTGAAATCTATGAAGTATGGTAACTCAAAATATTTCTGGTAGATATTTGTATATATGAAAATACACACTTTAGAGTACCTTGTAGAACCAGATTCTATAACTCAGCAGTTCCATTGCATGAAAAAACCACAAGTCGTAACATATCTACACGAGGGCTATCTGCGCTAGCCGTCCCTAATTTAGCAGTGTAAGACTAGAGGGAAGGCAGCTAGTCATTAGCACCAACCGCTAACTCTTGGGCTACTCTTTTACCAACGAATAGAGGGATTCCCCGCTTCGTTATAACGCCCCCACGACTGAAAGAACGAGCATGTTTGGTATGATGAGGATTCAAACCCGCGACCTTCATATTACGAGTTGTTATAATGTAACGGTTTATCCCACTATTCGCTGGTAAAAGAGTTGGCAGTTGGCGGTGATGACTAGCTGCCTTCCCTCTAGTCTTACACTGCTGAATTAGATACAGCTTGCGCAAATATCCCTCTTGTATCTTTGCGCGAAATTCAAAAAACAAACAATTTTATAATAATCCTAACTTCAAGCGCCTAGTAGCAAACATCAAAGTTAAAACATTGAAACTATAGTTTACAACAATACATATATGGAAACAATTAAGTAAGTATTTACGCTTAGGATGTTTTTCTTTTTTTTTCTGTACGTATACTTGATTACCTCTACTTGTTTGGTTGGTTTATATTTATAAATTAATCCGGCACAAAAGTAGCCAAAAGAATTACATTATTTCTTCGGTTTTGTACATTGTGGAAAGCCAGTAAGTGAACCTGTGTAAAGTGAATTATTATATAATTGTACGTGTTTTTGATTACGTATGAAATATTTATCCTGTTAACTCTTCATATAGCTGAAAGTGTTTTACTTTCCATGTTTAAGTACAGTTTAGAAGGAAACAATTTTATTACTCCAATAATGTGTAACAATTAAGATCAAATTGTGACATTCAACAACGAAGAATCTTTCGCAACCTCAATAGGCCTAATTTGAAATCATGGCGGATGGAGTAGACATAGATTTGTATGCAGAGGATCTGGAACATGATTTTAACCAGGTGAGTGTTTAAAAATACACCTAACCACTTAGTTATACTACGTAAGATATTTTAATATTTATAAACTTTGTTTTAAATTTAAATGTGTTTTAGTATAAGAACATGCGCTAACTACAGTCCTTAGGCTTCCCACTTACAACGATTAACACTAAGAATACTACCATTACCAGTGAAATTAAAATTAAAAAATAAAACCACTGCATGATGTTTCGCAATCAGTGTTCAAGTACAGTTTGTAGCGCTAGTACTAGTAAAATTGTAGTAATAATATAACTTTTAAGTACTATTATTACTATAATAAGTACACGTACTAGGTTTAACATTAACATTAATAGTCATAATACTGTTGCTGTTGGAAAGGTAACTTACTCCGTTAAAGTAATATACTGAATGTGAATACAATGTTAATTTAATTGTGTACAGATGACATGCAAAAATAGACATTAACATTTTGTTTATAGAAATCAATTTCTACGTATTTAGATATAAATTGATTGTGATAAAGCAGTGTCAAAATATTTTGATATCTGATAGCTATTATTTTGACATCTGATAACTATAATTATGATACCATTTTGAAAAGTCATTTTTTGTTTACCCTAACTAAGATATTATTACTGGTAGTACTATTAGTAATACTGGTTTATAGAATTGTAAAGCAAAGGTATTAGGTATGAGATTTGAAATGAAGGATTATTGTAAGTGTTAGTTATTAAGAAAGAAGTATTTACGTTAAGAATTGAAATTACTGATCTATTGTTATTTGGTAGCTACTGAGAATTTAAAACATTAGATTATTCAAACTAGTAATATTTAAGTGTAACTGATTTCTCGGTTTACATCATAGCTGCATTGCTTAATAGTATCAGTATTACTTTAGTAATGAAATTTTATTTTAAGACTTGTGTACAATTTAATCTACAAACTGTGAAACAGATGTAACTTTCTAGTTAGATTCATTCATTTTCCAGGAAATATAAAAGTATTTTTGTCTCTAATAATGGGTTTATAAGTTCTATGGAATATCACAATCTTATCAAACCATTACATCTTATTTACTTGAAAATTGTTAAGGTGTAATTGAAACACCAGACTGTATTGACCACCATTAGTTTTACCTCATTGGAAAGAGCTTAGCATACATGGTCAATGTTAACAATGTAATAATTCTGTATATATAACTAAGTTATTAGCTTACATTAGATTTTGTTAATTACTTTGTTATATTTGACATTGTTGTGACTTCATTTTCTAAGCATTATTCTATTATTGAATGTTCTTAAATGTTATTCCATTTACTTTTGGTTGTTATGGAAAATTTAACTTTTACATCCTGTAGCTTATCCAATGTTTTATTTAAGTAATAGAGGTTAGTTGTATTAGACATATCATATAGTACGTTTGATATATAATTTATCTTTACAACATTTCACATTATTATATTATAATCAGTGTACAATTATTCTAGCTAATTATTGTGAGATTCAGTTATTCATTTAATTGTTTATTATATTTTTTTTTTGTGTCTTCATTAACACTGGTATTTACTGGCATTATTAATAATGTCCTACCAATTGACTTTGCATTTTAACGGTAACATGTTCTCGCAATTTATCTAGGATGTCTGGCCTTTCTGAAAGTACACTGTTTAATTGGTTGTTATTAACCAAACAATGATTTTAAGGAGAATTGTAGAAAAATTTCTTATATGTCGTCATGCTGATGCTACGAATATTAATTCTATAACAGTTAGTGTTTATGTGTTCTGTAAGTGAGACTTGTGCTATTCTTTTCTTAATGCTATTTTCATTAATAGTATTGATTAAAAAGTTGCTTTTTCAATAGGTTAGCAAGTGTTTGGATTAGTTTATGTTCAGGTATGGTAGAAACCATAGAATAGTAAGAGCTTAAGAGGAGTTTGGTTGAGTTGTTGAGACATTAGGGTTGGATATAGAAATTAAGGGGGAAAAATAGTGCTCATTTAATTGTGTGAACTTTTAGGAATATCCAGTGGTTGCTAGTTACTGTTTTACATATCTTATTCTGACTTGAATAATAATCATCATAACTTAGCTTAAAGATGAAAAAATCTCATTTTTAATAAAAAATATGCATTAGTATTATAGATGTATAGCTGAGTACCAGGTTACAATTCTAGAAATTGTGCCAACTGGCACTGATTTTTCATGTGGAGATTGGCCATCTTGCAGTAGGTAAAAGAGAGTTCATTTACTGATGTAACATTCTTGATCTATAATATCCCATTGATTCCTGATCTTTTATTTTTCCTAACTAATCCATGTGATGCTTTGTGTTTCAGCAGCTTCATTGACTCTGAATTTTAATGTGATGTAAACCTTCTGTGGTTCACACTTTTGCCTTATTTAGTGCAGAATACATTAATATCCTTCTGCTGTTGTTATGCCAGAATTGATATAAGGGGCTTTTCTTTTCAGCTTGTTAGTTTCCTTAATTAGTTTTATCCATACATTGCCTGTTACCTATTACTACAGCTAGGCAGTTAGTTGAATTTGTAAATGTATTGATTAATCATTAGCCTCATCAATCAGTTATTCCCACATTATACATATGTATTTGGAATAACTGGACACACTGATTTTTTTCAGTAAATCAAGAAGCAATGAGTCTCCAAATTTAGTTGAGGAATTTCTATACTGTAAGTGTGTAATTTGTGGGAAACTTGGTATGGAACGAAAACCTGAAATGATCAATATGGGTTGAACAAGTGTCAAATAATGCAGAAAAGTGAAGACAGATGTAATGTTTCCTTTTCAAGTTAAGAAACTAACACTTGTTAACATTTGAATTGTAAACTGTTTTGATGTCAAGGTAAAGATATGCAAGCTTTGAACCATTCAGTATACAGAGGAATAACTAAATAAAGTTTTTTTCAACATATGGTATGTATAACTTGGCTGGTTCTATCAGCAAGTCTTTCTTGTCAACGGTTCAACATATTTGTTAGAGAAGAGCAACAGCAACATAACTTGAAAGTTGTACATCAGTTAGAAAGTGTATGAATTTGTTGGTGTCTTCAATGCATATATTTTTGAGTGCAAACAGAAGTACATTTATTTTAACCCATAATCATACCTAGAATGTGCTATTCCTTGAAAAAGATGAACTGAACTTGATAGCAAAAAGAAACTACTTTTACCAAAAACTTTGAATGCTCCAAATTTAAAAATTTTGAATTTAAAAAGCAATATGTTTTTACAAGCTATTTTGTTCATATTTAATATAATATCATTAATTTTACTGTCAAGGCCAAAAACTTTAGGATTTTAAGCTGTAAAATCTTGTTATTAAGATGTAGGGAGATAAGAATTCTTTAAAAGTGTAACCAAATCATAATTATCAGTAGTGGTTAAAACAAGAAAAATAACAAGGAATTTCATGATTAAAATGTTTACTGAAATTGAACTTGTTGGATTAAACTACACTGATATTTATTTTGTGAATGTGTTTAAAAAGGTTGAAAAATTCCTTATCAAATATGGTTGGATGGGTTGTCAAAAAAAATAAATTTAATCTATATACTCTGTGTTTTGGTTAATATTGAGGGCAGTTGGAAAGGTCAAACATATCTGTAATAGAAGCAGTTTTCTTTCTTTAGTATGATAGTAAATCTGTCAGAACTTATCTTGAGTGGAGGATATTGTCAAGAGTTTGGAAAAAAAGAGATTAATCATTATTTTGGAAATCGGGACTGGATTCAGTGATCAGTTTTCTGTTTTGATAAAGGCTATTTTGGAGCCAGGGCATCACTTAATGTCCTTTAATGTGTAAAATTATGTGGGCACTCCACCAAATTCTGATAATCGTGAATATACCAAATGTATACATCTCTATTAGAACATAGAAACTTGTTGAAGATATGATGATTTCTTGAACGAAGGCTGGAATTATGTTTGTAGAATTTATTATTATAGACAGTATTAATATCATTAGAATTTTTTGTTTACTGTTTTATTTTAGGTTTGTTTCATATACCATCAACAACTAAAAGTTTTTATTAAAGTTGTTGTTACTCCTGTTGTAATGTGAAAGTAAAAAAATTTAATGTTTCAAAGAAATGCAAATGGTATGACATCACAATATAATGATATTTTATGTGAAGTTTGATTATCCTAGTATTGTTCATTTCTTTTGTTTCCAAGCCATTGATTTGACTTTTCAGTAGGGTTGATTTAAAAAGAAAAAAAGGGGTACTTAAATATATTTATAAATATGAACTTGTTTTTAAATATACATGATAAAAATAATTATGAATTTTAATACTTTGAAGTTTTTATGATTATTAAAAATATTTTTACAGGAGACCATTTTTTATGGATTATGGAGTTTTTAATTGGAACTTTTAGCATTGAAGGAATGACCATGTTACATAAAATAGGATTATTTTTCTTTCCAGGAAGGAGATTACAACCATGACTCCAATATTGACCTTTATGATGATGTTATTACTGCTTCTACAGGAGATATAGGTCATCCTGATGAGGTGTGTAATAAATATCCTTTCATAGCTTTTTGTAAATGCTTTGATCTAAAATATATATTTGTTTTCTGACCGTTTCTTGGTTTTAAGGATAGACACTTTTATTAACTTTATTGCTTGAATGAAGTGTCGAGTGTATCTCTTGGGAAATGAACCACTATTATTGTAATGATACAAAGCTTTTTATTTACAAGACTGATGGGTGTTCCTCTGTAGGTTTAATATCTATTAATGCAAGACCCTTGTATTGAAAATACAACCTGTAAATTCATTTTGAATGCCATTTTTAGTGACTTTTGCTTTCCTTTTTAATAATAATCTAATTAGAATGTAATTATTTACAATTATATTTTTACCTTTATCCATCTAGAGTATTTATTGCTTGCACCATGTAGTCATTATATGACCTACACTTTATCAAACTTTTGTATTGTCTATTTTGGTGTCCATTTTTCTGTTTTGTACTAACTAGCATTTTAGAGCATGGAAGACACTCACCAGAAAATTTGAACTGGCACTTTTCATTGCAGGTTTTTATTAGCTTATATACAACAACACTCAAGATAAAAGATATAATTAGGTGCATCCTGTATAAGTTTGGTGAGAAGGATAGAGAAAGGTGTCCACAATATTAGGAATCAGGAGCTCAACTGAGGGTTGCTGGAACACTGGGAAAAGTTTATAAATAGAAATTAACATTGATTACTGCATGTGTGAACTGTTCCAGTGTTCCATGTTTTTGAAATTATTCATTTAGAAGATTGGCTGATGTCATTAATTCAACCTTGTTCATGTTTTTTTTTTTTTTTTAAATAATCACTTCTTAAAGAAATATCATTGCATTTGATTTAGGGCTTAGTGATTAACTCAGTTACTTGATATAAATAATAAACTTTGACCATTGATTGCATCAACTAATGTTACATCAAATTATCAATTAATTGAATTGTACGTTTATGATTATCATAATTTTACCATCGTAACTCACAGAAACAAGTGTCCAGTTGGTAATTTGCTGATTCAAAATAACAGATATTGGCTCATGTCTCACTTAAATATTATTTTGTAGAAAATCGTGAATAATGTTTTACCCATGATAATCATATTATTCTTTACCTCTAACTAGTGGAGTACCATGTGCTCTTATGTTTACTGTCCCAATTTCTAGTGAATATGCACCTAAAGTAGTCACCTGTTTGGTTACCTTGATGTATTTGTGTATTTTCTCTTCACATCAACATATTTGATTATCTTTATATAGTTCTTTGATGCATTTATGTTTCTATGGATTTTACAGTGGATGACCAAAATCAAGCTCATGTAACTTATTTTAACCTACACCTAATAGTCACGTCACTGGTAACTGTTATATTTGATATTTTTCCAGTTGATAATCAATTTCAGGAAGTAATGTGTATTTTCACCAACAAAATATTAGTAGCTGTAGCTGAATATTCTTGCAAACATTTGTTGGAAGAAACACACACAAAATTGTCATATTTTCAGTTTTGGTACAGCTCTTGTACTTCATTGTGTAACTTGCATGTATGATCTTACATTGTGTAACTTATTGGTTTGACAAATTTTCCTGGTTTTCAGTTAATGATTAAAAGAAATAACTTAATTCTAAATTATATCTGCAGACATCTAAATCAAGGATGGTTCGAAACTGTGGTTAAAAAACAAAACCAAATTAGCCTGCTGTGAGAATAATTGATTAGTTGGAAGTAGTTTACGGTGAGATTGATGATTAATCACTAGGAACATTTCACGTATCATTCCAGCTCTAATCACGTGTTGTAAAGTCATGATTATGACAAAATATTAAAACCCATACATGCAATTTTAGAATAACTAGCTGGATACATGTGGTGCAATTGCATTAAATCTGCATGTGACATATTCATGACATCATATCTGCACTCTGAGAATGGAGAAAAATAAAACTATCTGTAACACAAAACAGAGGAGAAATGTGAAAATCATGACCCGACTGAAAATCTACATGCACACAGGATAAAATCTCTCAAAGTTGGGGTTGCACATCACATAATAAAAAAGTTTTTCCAGTATCATATAAGCAAACACTATTACTCTATGATAACAGTAATTTACAAGAGTTTATTATATCAGATGTCAACTCCTCAAAGTGATAATTTTTGAAAGGCTACTTGCCAAAATATTCATTGTTATGAAAATAATTTAGCCTACTAGTATTTTGGGTAGAACACCTGTCCAGCATGTCTTCATAAATATCCTAATATCATTTCTCTTTAAGTACATTATAATTTTCTTGTCTATCAAAATTTTAAATGCTTTAGTGTTGTTATATTTTATATTAACATGAATTACTAAACAATTTTAAGTTTTGATGGCAAATTCTTGTAATAATTGTTGAGTTCATAAAGTTTTGTTGTTTTTGTCCTTAATAATCACAGTCATTATTGTAACAGCTGCAGTTCATATCTAGTCTTATCTTAATCTTTATAACATGTTTTATAGTTTGGGATAAACCAGGATGGAGTTTCTACAAGATCAGTGCCATCAAGTGGAGGGCCTCCCACAAAAGCGTGTAGCTGTTTATGTGGGCAACCTCACCTGGGTAAGTTTCTTGTGTGGCACAGGTTAACTTTTAAAATAATGTTATTGGAAACTTTTATCTCGTGCAAGTATAATTTTCTATCCAGAATGTTTTTCTTGATTAACATTTTGGGAAATCTAATAGTTGAATCTAGTGCCTTTTGGCTAGTAAACTTTCCAGCATTTCACTTTATATAAATAAATCATTACCAGTTACGTTAGGCAATTAAATAATGCAGTTCTATCAGGAAATAACTTGTTATAACTATCAGAGGGTACCTGGTAAAGAAGCAAAAATGTTATAAAGGACAATGTACCCCTTCCTTTTTTCATTAGTTATTGAATCACTAATGATCTTGTCATATGCAGACTGTCCTTTCATTCTCTTCTTACCATAAATCATAGAACAAAGCAGCCCATATGTGTCACTGGACAGTTTATTGTTTCCATACCAAAATTTTCAGTACTTGAACCAGCCACTAGTATAGCGGTATGTCTATGGATTTACAATGCAAAAATCAGGGGTTCAGTTCCCCTCGGTGGGCTCAGCAGATAACCCGATGTGGCTTTACTATAAGAAAACATCTCTACAGTAAGAAGTTTATTTTTATTTTCTAGGAGATTGGTTTGTTGTTGATTTAGTAGCTAGTTTGAGGTATATTAACAATGTGCATCCAACTTGTGAAGGATTTCCTCAGATCTGGGGCTTTTATTAAAAATATAGGAAAATATAAAAAGAAATAAAAACAAAGAAAAATAAAGCAATGAATTGGTTGTCATTATCAAAGTTAATTAAACATGGTAGCAGCAGGAATAACTGAAAGAAGTATAGAGTAAAACTGATATACGATGTTGGGTTATAGCTGCAACTAGGTATGAATAATTTCAGTTCTATGGAAGAGAAACTTTATATAGTTGTTAAGTAGGTAACTAATTTAATGCACACTTACAGCTTAGCCATTGACAAGATATCTAATCTGTATCATATAAAGAGCCAATCTTGAGTTACTTATCACTTCTGAAGAGTTTGGTCTTTTTACTTCAGCTGCTTCTATTATCAACTCTACTAATTTCATGTAGAGTTCTCATATAGCTCTTGTGAAACATTAAATGTCATCTCATTTTGTTGTAAGGAATAACTTTTATGAACCACAACTTTGATATCTATACATTTGTCATGTGGCTTTTCTGTCCTGGTAACCATGAGTACATCCATCACTATTTTTGGTTAAGTATGATCCCCTGTACTAATGCACCTCAGAATGACTGGTATGGTCATTAACACTTACTAATAAAGCAGAGAACAATGTTTCAATCTTCTCAAGTAGAAATGTTGTTCTCTGCTTTTTTAGTAAAAGTGTTAATAACCATACCAGTCCTTTTAAGATATATTTTAACTTGAAGTGGATTTCTCGTCATCAAGGATCCCTTGTACTGTTATTAGGATGTTGTTGGTGGGACGTTGCCTGGTTAGTTTGACGGTCAGTCACAGTGTAAATTACCAACATATAACTCTTGGCTGGTGCAGATTATTTTCACAGTGAGAGCAATCCATTAATATTTACACTTTTTCCCATCTTTTTGTTAATTGTTTCCAGTATTGTATGTTATTAACTTCTGTCAAAATTAAGGATTTTATAATATGGGTTTTCACATGTATTGAAACACTGCTACGTATTTAAATATGTATGCCATTTATCTCTACTTTTCTAACTTGGTTCATGTAAACTTAACAGTGTGAAAGCAAATCATTTTTAATAAGGTCTAAGTATAACATCTGTATATTTTATGATTTTGTAAGCTTAATGAAAATAACTTGCTGTTTCAAGCTAAAACTAGTTACTAACAGCTGAGATAAACACTGTCAGGTCAAAAAGAAGTGTTTTATTTTTGCTAAAAAACTGTTAATGTTTGATTAGCTTACTGGATGCAAGTAATTAGAAATAACTTGAATAATTCACTCTCTATTAACAATTTAAATATTTAATAAAGTAGTTGTTTTCATGTGTAAATTCAATTTTCAAGTGTGAGTTAATATTTTTTAAACTGTTGTAATTTTAATGCTTATTTAAATTTTTGCATTGTTTTAAAATTAATTTTCTCTGTTGATCCAAGCCAGTTTTTCTTATTTAGTCTTTCATATAATGCTTAATTTCATCATTCTCAGTCAGCTTATAAATAAATGGGAATTCTGTGATTTTTTACAAAGTGTTCACATAATTCTGAACATCTTAGAATTATGTTCCTGTCTGTTTAACTTAAAGACTTAGAAATATGTTCTTGGTAACTCCTTATAAAGGTGAAAAAGCAACAAAAAACATGCTTAGATCTTGTATTTTTCTTGGTTTGGAACATATTGTGACAAAGCAAAATGTCTAGGAGTCTTGCAAAGCTTTACTGTCATGCTTGTTTTGGGTTTTAGTGGACTACAGATCAAGACGTCATTGATGCCATCAACAAACTTGGTGTCAACGATGTTTTGGACGTCAAGTTCTATGAAAATAGAGCTAATGGACAGTCAAAAGGGTAAGGAAATTGCAATGTTTGGTTGTGTATCTACAGTTATTAACTATGTGAAACATGTTGCAAAATAATGTGTTTACATAAGGCCAGAAAATTCTGTTAATATATAATTATGCATTGTATTACATGTACTCAAACATTTATGCCTTTAAAAAATGGCATATTACTTCAAATTAAATCAAAAGTAAACTGTGATTAATGTACTATCCTGTTCAGTTTTGTGGAGACAAAGAGCTAAATGTTCACATGTGGTAAGGCCCGGCATGATTGGGTGGGTAGGGTGCTTGACTCATAATCTCAGGGTTGTGGGTTCAAATCCATGTCACACCAAACATGCTCGCTCTTTCAGACATGGGGTTGTTATAAGTTAACAGTAAATCCCACTATTCATTGGTAAAAGAGTAGCTCAAGAGTTGGTGGTGGGTGCTAATAACTAGATGCCTTCTTTGTAATCTATCGCTACTGAGTTAGAGATGGCTAGTGCAGATACTCCTCGTGCAGCTTTACGAAATTCTAAAACAAACAAGTAAATCATATGTAATGTAAGATGTGAAGAAGGGTTCAGTTCCTTGTTTCATTTTTTCCGACAGGTAGTTGCAGTCCATAAAAGTTTTCACACCTACTTTGGTAAAAAGTTGATAAAATTGGGTATTTTAATGCCCTGTTTCTCCAGTATGAAGACAATGTAATTAGATCCCCTCTCCTCACATTATATTATCAAATATCTATCTAATCTGTATGTGAAAACTTCAATCCTAATATTTACTGTTTGTAGTACAACACTGCAAAATTTCACATATTCACACATAAAAGCAGTTTCCTTCATCACTAATTACTGAAATACAATCCTTAAAATGGGATTCTCAAAATACATATTTCAGTAACTTAGAAGTTTCAACTCTTTTTTTTTCTCTTTCTCTGCCACAGTTATAAGTTAACAATTCTCCTAGTATCAGTTTTATTTTTATTTGCACAATAATTAAAAGTAGAATATTCTTTCTTTATGGTGGTATAGGTATTTCCAAACTCCCATGACTGAGAGAGAGAGAGAGAGAGAGAGAGAGACAGTATGTGCTAATGGCAGTGAAAAACTGTATAAACTGATTACTTTAAAGTTTTGTAGGGAGATTTTCTTTCCATATATTTATTTTATTGGTATTTTGAAATGCCACTATAAGAAGAACATTGTTTTCAGTTGTATTTTAAGGATTGTTAGTAAGATACTGTGAGAGAAACCTATAAATGCTCATTTATAACAATTGTGCTACAGAGGTTGGAATGTTTTTTTTGTATTGGAACAATTTTACACTCACAAATATTTAAGTTGTAACAACCACAGTTAACATAAAGTTATGGTGTAATGGATGGATCAAAATGACATTTAGACATTGCTTGGCATTTTATGAGTAGTATGATTCCACCAAAAATTCACTCTGTTTGAGAATGGTATGTAACAACCCTTTATGATAAAAAGAAACAATGACAAAAAACAAAACACATTCAGATCACAAGAGTAGACTCAATCAGGATTTTAGAATGTTCATGACACCAAAAATAATGGGATATGGATCATTTTGGGAACTCTGGACCATTAAGAAAAAGGCTTCAACAGCCTATACCTTTGGCATGCGATCAGACTGTTGGAACAGACAGGTTTATTTTGTTCATGAGATAAGCAGTGTATCAAAACTGGTGTAATACAGTTTAAGGTAACAAATAAAATCAACTTTAAAATTTTTCAAGTGGTAAAAAAATAATTTTAACTCCATAATATTTTAGAATCAATATTTTGTCATTTTCTGGCATTATTTATCTAGTGTGATGTTTGAAGTTAAGTATGAAGTTACACAATGAGCTATCTGTGTTCTGCCCACCATTGGTATCAAACCCAGTTTCTAGCATTGTAAAGACTAGACATACTGTAGTGAGTGTAATGTATGAAGGAAAAAAGTTTGTATTTTCATTTCTGTACAGCTTTGGAGATTTACCTCTCAACAAAACAGTCCACTTGTTTACGTGTTTTAGAACTGTTCTGTTCATCCTAGAGGATAATTATTTTTATAAGAAACTATTGCCTGTTGAGAACATATCACCTATTTCTTGATTTTCTGTCACATTGTTTAGTTTTTGTACAGGCCTTGTATTGTTTCAGTACAGTTAGATAAATCAAGGGTTGTAGATCAGATATATAGGTTTAAGAGTTTTTTGTTTTTTTTAAGTTTCTGTAAATGTTGTTCAATTCATTTGTAAATTGTGAAAGGATTTAAGAGATCAATTATATTGGTTTTAAAGCTGCACAAATGTTTTTCAGTGAGAATAAATCATATAATTTGAGAAGGAAATTTGTACATTTTAAAGATGGGTTGAATAGGTAATAAAGAACATTATTGCAAGTTTAACACTGCAACAAATGTATGGTGTTTGGAGAAGGTTTTATGATCATCAGGTACAAACAGTGTTCTTAGACACAGGAGTGTGTGTGTTTATGTTTGTGTATATGTATAGACACAGTTTGAAATGAAAGTGATATGGCAGGAGATAGCTTAGGGCTTAACAAATATATCTTTTTAAATACATATTATGGTTTTATTGAGTTGCAGTGCAAGTAAACATGAGTTGTTTTTATTATTCACAAAATGTCATTAAATTTGATAAATTTAAGTAAATATACTTTCATCTCAGTATCTTAGGCAATTGAAAAATACTTTGATAGTTGAAATCTTTATTGAATATTATCTTTGTCTTTTCTATTCAATAGATAATTAGATAATTCTTAACCAATAATTTTATTTTAGAGTATTTTAACTAATATATTTGTTAGGTGGTATTACCACCCATTTTCTATACCCTTTGTAACTAATTAAACTTAGAGTTTGAGTTTCAAAAGTACATGAAGTTGTTTTCTTTTTTAATTGTTAGCTTGAAACAGTGGCTGAATTTTTCTTTCTTTAGGTTTTGTGTAGTTTCATTAGGATCTGAAACTTCATTCCGAATTGTCATGGACAAACTTCCAAAAAAGTGAGTACAGATGAATCTTCTGGTCATTTGTTCTTTGTCATATGCTCAAAGGTTGAATTAATAATTAATTTTAACTTGGCAGTGCTTTCATTTCTGTTTTGCAGTTTGATTAAGATTTGTAATTATATTACTCAGTAATATTAATGCTGTATAATTATGTAATTCTTAACTGTTTACCTGTTTTATTACTGGATTTTAAAGAATATTTGTACTGTATTGTATGTCTTGTGTATTTATTTCACACTTTAAGTGTGAACTTTTCTGTATTATGTGGCTCTAATCTGATCAAATGTAAATGCTGAAGTAAATTTGTAGGTTCACAGTTGTGGTATGTAAATTATGGTATGTTAAAAATATGAATGCTACGTTGCTTCCTGGAGTGTTGTAGCTCACCATCATTGTACAAAGTGCAATAAGCTATAAGTATTTAGATTACCTGTAATGGATAAATTAGTGTGCTCATGATAACCAATATGATAATAACTACTGTGTTTATCCTATTGTTTGATTTATATATTTTTCTATTCAGAGAACTTCATGCACAAAACCCTGCTGTAACACCATACAACAGACAGAGCTTGAACCACTTTGAAATGCAGGCTAGAAAACCATCTCCAGGTGAATAAAACCCATAAACTTTTATTGAAGAACTCTAATAAATTAATATTAAAGAATAGAAAAGATTTTCATCTCTTCAGTAGTCACAATATTCGAAAATAAAAAATTATTCAAAAATATTTATAAAAAACGAACAACAAATAATTATTATATGAACATTCTATCCTTAGCCATGATATTTTCATTTTTCCCTGCATTACTTGCATAACTTTTTGTGTAGGTATGTCATTAAGAGCTAGGGGCTAGGACTTTCTTTGTCACCTTGTAGCTCAGCTGCTTTCACTTTTTATATAATACAAAATAGAAAGTAGAAGCAGCCATTATTACAATGTAGTTTTCAGAATGGTATACAGGTAGAAATTATTTCTTTAAGTCTATAACCTACTTTCTTTTGGAAATGACAAAATTGGAACAAATCCTTGTACTTGAAGCTTGAAGATTTCAGAGAGGATAAATTAATTTCTTTTCCTTGGAACACAGTAAATATAATTAATTATGATGAGCAGTTAAATTCATAATAGGAAGTTATGTGTTTTGCTGCAAGGGCACTTGCAGCACTAAACCCCTGTAAGGATTTGAAAGGCCTTGAGAAATGATTTTTAAATACAGTCCACTCTTACAACTACATGTGTTTAATAATTTTCTTTCATGTATTTCCTCACTCCATCTGTTGCACTTTATTTAGTATAAAAATCTGTCTACTTATTTTGGAAAATTTTAAATTTGTTTTCTAATTTGATTTATCAATTTTGACAGTAAGTTAATAGCAGTTAGCACATTCCAAATTAAATTCAAATCAAATTTTAAAATTTTCCTACTAGAAGGTAGGAACTGGCTGACAGCACTTACTACCACCTTTTTTATTTTGTTGTTCAATTGCTGATGGAGGGAAGGCAGCTCGCAGCATCTACTACTAGAATTTTTTTTTTTGTCTTTGCTTGTATGAGCTATGATTTGAGAAAACAGTTGATTTTACTTAACTTTGTGAAGATAATATAAATTATATGATATAATTTTGTTTTATCTTTGTGTTATTTGGTATTTTTTCTTAGGAACTCCTGGTGAGAAGGAATGGGAAGAGGAGGATCATTGGGTGGAGGAATGAGGGAGAGAGATGGGAGAGGAGACAGAGGGCAGCTTAATTTGAATAGAGGAATAAGTAATGGCCCACTACCTTTCTCCCTCAACAGCGTATTCATGGACCTCCAGTGGGCCCACCACTTACACAAGGACCATCACCACCTCAATTTCATCAAGGTGCTTTTTTATTTTCTTTGTAAAATCATATTTATTTTCTATGCTTTACACTCTACTGAGACATAGATGAACTAAAACATGCATATTATACCTTCTTATCTCATCCAATCTTTCACAAAATGTCAGTAATTCTCTGACATTTGCTATTGGATCATTTATAACTAATTACAGTGGAATCCCTCTAAAGCAGCCACCTTTGGGACTGAGACAAACTGGCCTGACTAGAGGGGTGGCCTGATTACAGGGGTTCCACTGAACATAATTAGGGATTATGCAAACAAAAAAAGGGACTGTAATTGAGTGACTGCTTAGAGGGTTTCACTGTAAAACAAAAGTTCTGCTTTACATGATTCCTTTGGGAGCTAGTTCATTCAGATGCCAGGTTTGGAAATATTTAGTCTCAGTTTCATTGTTTATGTTAATGGTGTTTATCTTGATTAACTAATTATATTTTGAAATTTATTTATAGCATAGTTATAAAGCTGGTTGAATTATATTAGTTTTAGGACATTACACTTTTTTTGTGTGATAGTATTTTGTTTAAATTGCATTTTTGAAATAAGAATTTAAAATGTTTTTGACCACCAGCATCAAGGTCTATAGTGCTTTGCCTGTTAATGGCAGAGAGGCAGATTCCATACATAGGATTAAATTTCTGTATTTATGTGAATGTTTTTTTATTATTGTTATAAAGGTAAATAAAATGTAAAAATTAAAACCTTATTAGGTTATATAAGAACATTTAAATGAAAACAAAAGTTAAATGAAATTTCTTGTTATAGTCCATCAAAGTACACTTATGATGAGGATGATTGTGGCATGCTCAGAACTTGATTGTTTGTTTGTACAATGATTTATAGCTGTTGATAAATGGCTTTTGATGTACTCCAAGATGGTGCAAGTGCAGCCATAAAACAACAAGACTAAATGAAACCAGATTTAAAAAGTCTTAACTTTGACTGCAAGAATATAAAGTATGTAATTACGAGCTAAATGTGCAGTCATTATAGAGTTTATAATTTAGATTTCATATTTTTTAACTTTTCATTTTACCCTACATTGCCAATTTTTGCTACAGTTAGTGTTGTGATAGAGAGAATAACAAATGAATGAAACATTACCATGGTGTTATGATAGAGAGAATAATAAATGAATGAAACATTACCAAGAAAATCATTGGATGTTTGTTTAGTAGGCACTAGATATTATGTGAATGAAATATGAAAACTGGAGGTTGAAAACAAGTATTAATTAAAAATTAAAATTATTATGTGTGTGTGTGTGTGTGTGTGTAAAACAGACTTTCATGCTTTTTAAAAGCTTGCCAGATTTATTTAAAGATACAACTAATAATTTTAGAAATATAGTAAACATTAATTTTCCAATATGGGTACTCTGTGCATTTTTAACCCTATCAAGGCAATGCCATTTTTAAACTACTTTCTGCACATATTACTGTGTAAAATTGAAACTTTAATTAAATTGCTTTAATTTTTTTTTCCTTTTTATGAAGTTATTATATTAAATAATGGTTATTACAAATAATGATTTATATACAAAGTTTTAAGAATTTGCAAACAATATTGTCTTCTATCCTATCCAGAACTTTGTGAGATGTCTTATTAATGGTTCAAAACAAGCGAATTACGAATTGTTTTACTAAGTTCTGATAATTTTAATGTTTTACTAAGTTCTGATAATTTTAATGTTTTACTAAGTTCTGATAATTTTAAAATAATGAAACTAATAAAAAAGAAGAAAAAAAAATCTTAAGAAGATTTCTCTTCCATGGGAGCAGCACCTCCACCATCACATATCCATCACCAACAGGGTCCACCACAACCTGGACCTTTACCAATGCTTGCCCTCCAGGAATGCCTCCCACCCGCGAGGCATTC